>NC_080540.1:299974023-300086523 GCF_028640845.1 Ahaetulla prasina | reverse complement strand
TTCCTTTCCCTTCCCTTTCCCCCTCTCTCCATCGTTCTCTTTTGGGGGAAGGCAGAAAAGAGCACCAGGCTGGCATTTTCGGCTTCGCAAAGGCATCTGGCCCTTTTGCGTCAAGAAACAGTGCCAAGACCAAGTCAGGGGCTTTCCAGGAGCTTTAAACTGCTGCAACTTGCTGTTGGTTTGCTGGATTTAAGTGGGGCTGAGCTGATGTTGATCCTTTGGTGACCAGACAGGCGGGTGTGCTTTTTGTGCGGAGCGCGCCGGCTGCATTTCAGAGATATAGCAGGACTGTCAGAAGGCGTCTGACACCTTCCCACTGCACTGGCTAACACGTGGAGGTCGGGATTAGGAGCCTCACCTGTCTGACGTTCCGGTATAATCACTGGCGCTCACTCTCACGCCACAAAGGGCTCCGAGCCCTTTGTCAACACCTTGACAGGCGGCTCAGAAACGTCAGTCAGAAAATGACATTCCAGAGACGTTTTGGAAGAGGTTCTGATTTGGATCGCAGAACCCAAAAGGATCTGCCTTTCCGGGTCCTTTCGGGCCAAAAATGATCATCGATACTACAACGCCATTCTCTTTTTCCACTGATCTTATTGCTTTTGCACGAGGGTCGACCTCGGACAACGGTGGGGTCCCGGATAATCTCTGAGCATGGGTTGTTTTCAGACAGACGTTTCGGGACCCAGACGGATAATAACATCTGGAGCCAGCAGGAGTGGAATTTGCAGATTGGAGGGGGAGGAGGGGGAGGGGGAGGACTGTAGGGTCCTTGGTGCTCTCTAAGCTTGGTTATTTTTCTTGTAGATGTTTCATGACCGAACTAGGTTACATCGTCAGTGCTGAAAGGGACAGAAGTTTGCAGAGAGGAGGAGGAGGGGGGAAGGGGGAGGACTGTGGGGTGCTTAGTGCTCTCAGAGCTTGTTTTCATGCAGACATTTCACGATCCAACTAGGTAATGTCATCAGTGTTAAAAGGGATCTGTTTATAGGTAGTAACTTGCCAGTCTTGGTGCTGGATGGTAGTTTTCTCCTTAGTTGTTCCTCGATTAGGACGTTGCTTTCTGTTGGATTGTTTGTCTGGTGTTAATCCCTGCTTATCTCTCCTCTCCTCTCCTCTCCTTTTCTCTCCTCTCCTCTCCTCTCTTCTCATCATTTCATTTCATCTCATCTCAAATCAACTCATCTCTCCTCTCCTCTCCCCTCCCCTCCCCTTCCCTCCCCTCCTCTTCTCTCTTCTCATCATCTCTCCTCTCTCTCCTCTCCTCCTCTCCTCTCCTCTCTCATCTCTCCTCTCCTTTCCTCTCCTCTTCTCTCCTCTCATCATTTCATCTCAACTCATCTCTCCTCTCCTCCCTCCCTCCCTCCTCTTCTCTCTTCTCATCATCTCCTCTCTCTCCTCCTCCTCTCCTCTCCTCTCCTCTCCTCATCTCATCTCTCCTCTCCTTTCCTCTCCTCTTCTCTCCTCTCTCATCATTTCATCTCATCTCTCTCTCCTCTCCTCCTCTCTTCTCATCATTTCATCTCCTCAACTCATCTCTCTCCTCTCCTCTCCTCCTCTCATCTCATCTCTCCCTCCCACCCCACCCCACCCCACCCCACCCCACCTCTCCTCTCCTCTCCTCTCCTCATCTCATCTCTCCTCTCTCCTCTCTCCTCTCCTCTCCTCTCCTCCCCTCTCCTCTCCTCTCTTTTCATCATCTCACCTCATCTCATCTCTCCTCTCCTCCCCTCCCCTTCCCTCCCTTTCATTTTTAATATAAAAACAGTACATTTCTAGCATTTGTGGCTGCCTTCTAACCTCCAAAGCCCATAGTCGCAAGCCTACTTATCCTCATATCAATCATCATCATCATCAATAAAACATTTGCGCTCCCAAACTGTTTGGCAAAACTTCCCCTCACAGGCTTCAAGGCATCCATCTGGATGGCACAGATTCTGCCCTCTTGGAGGAGAAGGCCCGTGTCTTCTAATAAAGGGAGCGCATTTGGGGTTGATGTGCCATAAACCACAATACGGGGAGAGGGTTACAGTAGCCTTGGGTAATCACAGAAGGACACCGCCATCGCCTCCTCATAAAGGAGCCATTATCCTAATGCACTCAAACCGTGGAATTGGCTCAACGCATTTCCAAATTAATTGGGGAGTGAGACAGTAAATATATTATTTATGCACACATCGACAAACAACTCCTGCGTATATGTGTAGATCTATCGTACAACAGAGCCTTTCTCAACCTTAGCCACTTGAAGAGGAGTGGACTTCAACTCCCAGAATTCCCCAGTCAGCACATGATTGGCTGGGGAATTCTGGGAGTTGAGGTCTGCTTGTTTTAAAGCACGTTGGCTGAGGAATTCTGGGAGCTGAAGTCCTTCTATCTTAAATCATGCTGGCTGGGGAATTCTGGGAGTTGAAGTCCACTCATCTTAAAGCACACTGGCTGGGGGATTCTGGGAATTGAAGTCCCTCTATCTTAAATCATGCTGGCTGGGGAATTCTGGGAGTTGAAGTCCACTCATCTTAAAGCACACTGGCTGGGGGATTCTGGGAATTGAAGTCTGTCTATCTTAAATCATGCTGGCTGGAGAATTCTGAGAGTTGAAATCCACTCATCTTAAAGCACACTGACTGGGGGATTCTTGGAATTGAAGTCTATCTATCTTAAATCATGCTGGTTGGGGAATTCTGGGAGTTGGTCCACTCATCTTAAAGCACACTGACTGGGGGATTCTGGGAATTGAAGTCTATTTATCTTAAATCATGCTGGTTGGGGAATTCTGGGAGTTGGTCCACTCATCTTAAAGCACACTGGCTGGGGGATTCTGAGAACTGAAGTTCATCTATCTTAAATCATGCTAGCTGGGGAATTCTGGGAGTTGAAGTCCGCTCATCTTAAAGCACACTGGCTCGTGGATTCTGGGAATTGAAGTTCATCTATCTTAAATCATGCTAGCTGGGGAATTCTGGGAGTTGAAGTCTATCTATTTTAAATCATGCTGGCTGGGGAAATCTGGGAGTTGAAAGCCACTCATCTTCAAATTGTTAAGGTTGTGAAACATTGCTTTCATTTTTCTCCTTACCCCAAAATGTTCCCGGATAGGTCATTTTTAGTGACTTTAAAAATAAGCAACAAATCTATTGCGTGGTATTTGAACTGAAACATCTTTTTTTAAAAAAAAAAATAAATAAATTTAGATTTATTTCTATTCCCTCCCACTCCTCAGGGGTGTCCATAGAGCATGTAAAGAAAACCTCAGCTGTGATGCTGTGCCTCAAAAGCTAATTGTTTAATGCAGGGGTCTCCAACCTTGGCAACTTTAAGACTTGTGGACTTCAACTCCCAGAGTTCCTCAGTCAGCAAAGCTGGCTGAGGAATTCTGGGAGTTAGTCCACAAGTCTTAAAGTTGCCAAGGTTGGAGACCCCTGGTTTAATTTGTGTGCATATAAAAAACCGGTGCTGTGATTACACTGCTGTGGGTGAGTTTTTGACTTTATTGCATCCCCCCTCTTTCAGACCACAGGCAATCCTCGACGTACGACCACTATTGAGCCCAAAAATTTACGTTGCTAAGTGAGAAATCTGTGAAATGAGTTTTGCCCCCATTTTATGACTTTTCTCGCCATTCACTTTTCTCGTCGTTAAGTGAATAACTAACTGTTGTTAAGTTAGTCACACGGTCCTTAAGTGAATCAAGGCATTCCCCCTTGACTTGGCTTGTCAGACGGTCAAAAAGGAGATCACCTAAGCCCGGGATGCGGCAACCGTCATAACTATGAGTCAGCTGCCGAGGATCTCAATTTTGATCGTGTGACCGTGGGGATGTTGCCACGGTCGTAAGTGTGAAAAATGGTCATAATTCACTTTTTCAGTGCCATTTCAAACGGTCACTAAACGAGCTGTTATAAGTTAAAGACTACCTGGATTTGCTGTTTCTTTTAGGAAACTGACTTGAAGTGTACCAGCCCGAGGCTGCCTGGATTGGAAAGAAATGCACAATCATATTCCTGTCATATTTCTCCTCCCAAATTCATATAACGTACAATTTAATTTGCTTAAACCAGCTTGTAGCTTCCGGGGTTTTACAGCGCTGATAAGGAATCGACTAAGATAAAAATACTCTGATGGAGCTAATCAAATACATTCCATCTACTTCTTCTCTTGCTGCAAATGTTTAATTTTAGGCAGTTTTCATGGCCACATTCTCTGTTCCTTCATGGAACATACAAATCACGTTTTTCTTTAAAAGAAAAATAATCCCCAAGTCTATAAAAAAAAAAAAACAACCCACCATCAAATATCCTGCATATGATCAAGTTTCTTTAAAAACGAAAATTAGAGAAATGCTAGCGTATGGTCCGCTTGTTAATTTGGGTATCTTTAATGAATTCTTTTTGCTAAGGAAGCTAAGCAAAAAGGATCTAAGGTTTCTCCACAGCTCGGCTCCATTAAATTTAGATTCTACGTTCATTAAGGCAGAGGACTTGTCTTGTTATACTATTTATACTATTCCATAAAACGCTATGTGGATACGGATGATATACACCTACCAAAGACAAATGCATGTTAAATGTGCTATTAACATTAATTGAGTTGGAAAAAGCCAGTTATTCCTTCTTCTTCTTTATTTAAACACTGGAAAGAGTGAAACTATGTTTTGTTTTGTTTTTCCTGCGGAAGCAGGTTCCACAGGAAGGAGCAACCGGAATGGAGGGAAGGAGGAGAGAAGGAAGGAAGGAAGGAAGGAAGGAAGGAAGGAAGGAAGGAAGGAAGGAAGGAAGGAAGGAAGGAAGGAAGGAAGGAAAGAAAATTGAAGGGAAGGAAGATGGAAGGAAGGAAGAAGGAAGGATGAGAGGAGGAGGAAAGAGAGAGAGGAGGAGAGAAGGAAGGAAGGAAGGAAGGAAGGAAGGAAGGAAGGAAGGAAGGAAGGAAGGAAGGAAGGAAGGAAGGAAGGAAAATTGAAGGGAAGGAAGATGGAAGGAAGGAAGAAAGAAGGTTGAGAGGGAGGGAGGAAAGGGAGAGAGGGAGGGAGGAAAGAAGGAAGGAAGGAAGGAAAATTGAAGGGAAGGAAGATGGAAGGAAGGAAGAAGGAATGAGAGGGAGGGAGGAAAGGGAGGGAGGGAGGAAAGAAGGAAGGAAGGAAGGAAAATTGAAGGAAAGGAAGATGGAAGGAAGGAAAAAGGAAGGATGAGAGGGAGGGAGGAAAGGAAGGAAGGAAGGAAGGAAGGAAGGAAAATCAAAGGGAAGGAAGATGGAAGGAAGGAAGAAGGAAGGATGAGAGGGAGGGAGGAAAGGAAGGAAGGAAGGAAGGAAGGAAGGAAGGAAGGAAAATTGAAGGGAAGGAAGATGGAAGGAAGGAAGAAGGAAGGATGAGAGGGAGGGAGGAAAGGGAGGGCGGGAGGGAGGGAGGGAGGGAGGAAGGAAGGAAGGAAGGAAGGAAGGAAGGAAGGAGGAAGGCCGAGTGCTGCCTGTCACACCCCCTGGCCACGCCCACCCAGCTGGTCATTAGGGCAGAGAACCGGCTGTTAAATTATTTGAATCCCACCCCTGCTTAGGTTATTGTGTTGTGGGAGCTGGCCTTTGACCCTTCCCATGTCATTCCCCCTTTTCTCTCTTCCCCCTCATCCCCAGGTCAGGTCATGGCACTTTGGACACGCGTGTTCGCTCCTAGCGAAGGTTAGGAGAAAATATTTCCAACATTTAAAAAAGGCAAGACACAAACTATAAAGACATAGTCGCTGACACGGTCAGACTGAGGGGAGCAATGCAAGTGATGATGAAGACAGATTGGCACAGTTCTTAAATCTCCAAACTGAACTGTTATTCTAAATTGGATCGACCACCTGTATTGAATTGACAAGCATGTGGTCACTGGCATGTTCTTTCTTTCCTTCCTTCCTTCCTTCCTTCCTTCCTTCCTTCCTTCCTTCCTTCCTTCTTTCTTTCTTTCTTTCTTTCTTTTCTTTTATTTCTTTCTCTCTCTCTCTCTCTCTTTTCCCCTCTTTCTTTCTTTCCCCTTCTCTCTTTCACTCTCTCCCAGTTTGCTCTTTTTCTCTCCCTTTCTCTTTCTTTCTCTCTCTCTTTTCTTTCTTTCTTTTTCTTTTCCCTTCCTTCCTTTTTCTTTCTCTCTCTCTTTCTCTCTTTCTTTCTTCCCCTTTCTCTCTTCCCCCTCATCCCCAGGTCAGGTCATGGCACTTTGGACACGCGTGTTCGCTCCTAGCGAAGGTTAGGAGAAAATATTTCCAACATTTAAAAAAGGCAAGACACAAACTATAAAGACATAGTCGCTGACACGGTCAGACTGAGGGGAGCAATGCAAGTGATGATGAAGACAGATTGGCACAGTTCTTAAATCTCCAAACTGAACTGTTATTCTAAATTGGATCGACCACCTGTATTGAATTGACAAGCATGTGGTCACTGGCATGTTCTTTCTTTCCTTCCTTCCTTCCTTCCTTCCTTCCTTCCTTCCTTCCTTCCTTCCTTCTTTCTTTCTTTCTTTCTTTCTTTTCTTTTATTTCTCTCTCTCTCTCTCTTTTCCCTCTTTCTTTCTTTCCCTTCTCTCTTTCACTCTCCCAGTTTGCTCTTTTCTCTCCTTTCTCTTTCTTTCTCTCTCTCTTTTCTTTCTTTCTTTTTCTTTTCCCTTCCTTCCTTTTTCTTTCTCTCTCTCTTTTCTCTCTTTCTTTCTTCCCCCCTTTTCGCTCTCTCCCACTTTGCTCAATTTCTCTCTCTCTCTCTTTCTCTCTCTCTCTCTTCTCTTTTCTTTTTTCTTTCTTTCTCTCTCTCTCTCTTTCTCTTTTCTTTCTTCTTCCTTCCTTCCTTCCTTCCTTCCTTCCTTCCTTCTTTTCTTTCTTTCTTTCTTTCTTTCTTTTATTTCTCTCTCTCTCTCTCTTTTCCCTCTTTCTTTCTTTCCCTTCTCTCTTTCACTCTCCCAGTTTGCTCTTTTTCTCTCCCTTTCTCTTTCTTTCTCTCTCTCTTTTCTTTCTTTCTTTTTCTTTTCCCTTCCTTCCTTTTTCTTTCTCTCTCTCTTTTCTCTCTTTCTTTCTTCCCCCCTTTTCGCTCTCTCCCACTTTGCTCAATTTCTCTCTCTCTCTCTTTCTTTCTTCTCTCTCTCTCTTCTCTTTTTCTTTTTTTCTTTCTTTTCTTCTCTCTCTCTCTTCTTTCTCTTTTTCTTTCTTCTTCCTTCCTTCCTTCCTTCCTTCCTTCCTTCCTTCTTTTCTTTCTTTCTTTCTTTCTTTCTTTTATTTCTTTCTCTCTCTCTCTCTCTTTTCCCTCTTTCTTTCTTTCCCTTCTCTTTCACTCTCTCCCAGTTTGCTCTTTTCTCTCTTTCTCTCTTTCTCTCTCTCTTTCTTTCTTTCTTTCTTTCCTTCCTTTTTCTTTCTCTCTCTCTTTCTCTCTCTTTCTCTTTTCTCTCTCTCTCTTCTTTTCTTTCTCTCTTCTCTTTTCTCTCTCTCTCTCTCTCTCTTTCTTTCCCTTCTCTCTTTCTCTCTTTCTCTCTCTCTTTTTCCTTCCTTCCTTCCTTCCTTCCATCCTCCCTCCCTCCCTCCCTTCCTTCCTTTTCAAACAGATTTTCTGGATTGAATCCAGTTTATCCTGGGTTTTAATTCAAAACTCTGTATCTGAACAATCTATAATCCCTCCAAGATGAAATCAGCATTGCACGCATTGTCTCCAAAACTGCAACCGTTCAACACCTATTTTCCTTAGCCCCATTTGGGAATCTGTCAGAGACCTTCCACCGGTTGGGTCAAAATTGTTCCAGATGTTTACCTTCTCTGTGTGATTCAAGTCCATCGTCTCAAGATTTTTTGACTCTCCATGTAGACACACTAATACCTGGGCTGCCTGCTAGCAAATTTCAGTTCTGACATGGAAGATAACACAACTAGCAACACAACCCAAATTCAACCAACTGGCATCATACAAAATATATGAAAGATTAGTGAAAGAACAAAAATTGGTCCATCGAGATATCCGGTGCCCTTCTCCCCCCGCCCCCAGATATTCCAAGCCACAAACCTATTAAGCCCTCTAAACCAGGGGTCTCCAACCTTGGCAACTTGAAGCTAAGCTGGCTGGGGAATTCTGGGAGTTGAAGTCCGCCAGGCTTCAAGTTGCCAAGGTTAAAGACCCTTGCTCTAAACCATCTTTATCACCCCACAGGCAAATCATCATCTTCTTTTAACAATCCCGTAATTCCTTGTGGGGTGGGGGGCAATGAATGGAGGTAGAAGAGAGTTTACTGGCCAGATACCCTTCCTGTCGCTAGTGCGGAATTTTGTTCAGCAGATACATTCCCATTGTGCCCAGAGAGAAAAAATATCTGCCTCTACCTAGGAACGAACTCACAGCCTCCTGATTATGAGGCGAGAGCTCCACCTCCAGACTGCCACTCCACTCCACCCCAACATGCAAATCTTAGTAATAAAATAGATGCCATTTGTATATATATATATATATATACATATATATATATACATATACACATATATATATATACATACATACATACATACATACATACATACATACATACATACATACATATATATATATATATATATATATATATATATATATATATGTTTTCTGAGGTTTTCACGGGTGTTTGTATATAGGTCTTTGGTTGTTCGGGTTTTCTCCCGTGTAAAAGTGGAAGTGTCTTGGCGTTTTGAAGTCTCATTCGTCATCTTCAGGCTTCAACCGTGCTTCTGGGAGCAATGTGTGATCGCAGCTGTTTCTTCCTTTTAACTGCTAGTGGGGTTTGAACTGATTGGGTGGGAGCTTGGCTGTGCTCTGATTGGATGGGGTTTTCTGTGCTCTGATTGGCTGGGGTGTGTCCTGTGTTGGTGGGGGCTTGGTTGTGCTCAGTCTAATCTGTGCTGCAGGGGATTTGAGCTGGTGAGCTGCACTGCTGCTGTTTGGCTTCGTGTTGGGTCGTGCTACATCTTCATAGTGGGTGTCAGTCTGCTGCATGTATGGATTGGAGGGTTTGAAATGGCTAATGTTGCAGCTGCGGTCTGGCTTCTGGTCCTTGGTCGTGCTTCCTGATCAGTGTGGGTTTGGGTGTGCTTTCTGGGTGGATGTGTGGTGGTGACATCCTGTGTGGACCTCGTGAGTGTGGGTCTGGTGTCATTCCTCGTGGTAGGGACACGTTTGTCAATAAGGGCAGGGTTCCAATGGCTGGTAGGCGGGAGGTATCATCACGTTTGTTCATGCTGTGTGGGCGTTTTTCTATCTCGATGGCTTCTCTGATTATTCTGTTGTTAAAGTGTTCAGTTTTGGCGATAGTTCTGGTCTTTTTAAAGTCAATATCGTGTCCTGTGACTTTAAAGTGTTGGACCAGGGAAGAAGTTAGTTCCTCTTTTTGAATGAGTTCTTGTGTTCTTCAATCGTGCACTTATTCTTCTGTTGGTTTGTCCAATGTATGTGGTGGGGCAGGCGGTGCATGGGATTTCATATACTCCTTGATTTTCTAACTCAATTTTGTCTTTGGGGTTTCTTAGGATGGTGGATATTTTTGGTTTGTGCAGAATGCTGTCTTGATGTTATGTTTGTGGAGGATCTTGCTGATTCTGTCTGTGGTGCCTTTTATATATGGGAGGAGGGCTGTGCCATTTTCTTGCTCTCTGTCTTGGGTTTTAGTGGGGGTTCTTTTGGATTAGTTTGGTAATCTTATTTCTCTGGAATCCATTGGATGTTAGTACGTTTGTGAGAGTGTAGTTCGGTTTTAGGTGTTGTTCAGCTAAGCATTTTGTTCTAGAGATGAGTGTCTTGGCTACGGAGTTGATCTGTGCTGGGTGGTGGTGTGAGTGCATGCAGATAGCGGTTTGTGTGTTTTCTTCTGGTAGATGGTGTGTCCTAGGGAGCCATTGGGTTTCTTGTAGACTAAGACATCTAGGAAGGAAGTTGGTTGTTAACTTCTGTTTCCATGGTGAACTGTATTTTGGGGTGTAGGCTATTGAGGTGTGTGAGGAAGTTTTCAAGTTTTTCTTTCCCGTGTGGCCAGATTATGAAGGTGTCGTCTACGTATCTGAGCCAGAGTTTGGGTTTGTGATCAGATTTTTCTAGTGCTTGGGTTTCAAAGTGTTCCATGTAGGTTGGCAATGACAGGTGAGAGGGTGATCCCATGGGTGCCTTCTATTTGTTTGTATTTTTGTCCGTTATAGATGAAGTATGTGTTGGATAGGCAGTGGTTGGTCAGATCTAGTATGTGCTTGGGGGTTATATTTGTTTTGGATAGCTGTCAAGGCTTCTTTGATTGGCACTTGGGTGAAGAGGATATGACATCAAAGCTCACGAGTAGGTCGCTGGGCTGTAAGTTTTGTTTCTTTATGATCTCTATGAACTGGAATGAGTTTTTACGTGTGGTGATGGATTCTGCATAGGGCTGTAGTTGTTTGGCGAGAAATTTGGCTAGGTTTTGTAGAGGTGAGCCTATGGAGCTGACTATGGGTCTGAGTGGGGTTCCTTCTTTGTGTATCTTGGGGAGGCCGTAGAGCTTAGGGCATCTGGATGATTTCTCTCTGGGAATGATTCTTTGTTGGATTTCTTCGCTGATGGGGGAGGCTTTTATTTTGGATCTAGTGGTTTTTTCTAGGTAGGTGGTGGGGTCTGTTTTTAGGGGCTTGTATGCAGGGTCTTGGAGTAGGTTGGTTAATTTGGTTTGGTAGTTTTTACACGGGAGAAAACCCGAACAACCAAAGACCTATATACAAACACCCGTGAAAACCTCAGAAAACAAATATTGCACCTCTACGGGGAGGAAATCCACCATCTGACCAGGACCTATGAAAACTAGAAGTCCAAGAGCTTCCATTTTATGTGACCTCGCATTCTTGAAACTGCTGATGAAAATTTAACCCCCAAATGCTTCCAATTGAAATTCCACTCCAACTCTGCAGCCACCAAACGCATCCTAAAAAGAACAGAATTGGCCTTAATCAGAAATGAACTTCACACAAAAAGATTCCTCCTAGATCAAATCAACAAAGATCTCCACTTCACCTCAAACTCAGCAACAAGATGCACCCGGCACTTTGGGACAAATCCAAACAACTTGCCGTCTGGAGCTGAAACACAGACCACCCTCAAGACAGACACGCACACCAACAAACTCAAGACTACAAGAACGCCAGAAACAAACCCCTCCACCCTCACAGCAACACATGAAACAAACAGTGCATAACATCTCAGATAGGATCCTCACCAAAGCTGAAACCGATGTCCTTTCAAAGTTCAACTTTGCAGTCACTCCCAAAATACATCCCCACTGAGACCATTATATGCGGAGTTGAAACCAGCCTGACCAAAATCAACCCGATGACGCTAACAAAATCAGACTCGAAATCACCAACATCCTCTGCAGCAGCAAGCCACCCAAAAGCAACTTACCCAAAGAGGAACAGACAGCACTACTTAACCTGAAAAAGATACCAGCATAATAATCCTACCAGCAGACAAGGGCAACGCCACGGTGGTTATGAACACATCTGACTACCAAACCAAATTAACCAACCTACTCCAAGACCCTGCATACAAGCCCCTAAAACAGACCCCACCACCTACCTAGAAAAACCACTAGATCCAAAATAAAAGCCTCCCCATCAGCGAAGAAATCCAACAAAGAATCATTCCCAGAGAGAAATCATCCAGATGCCCTAAGCTCACGGCCTCCCAAGATACACAAAGAAGGAACCCCACTCAGACCCATAGTCAGCTCCATAGGCTCACCTCTACAAAACCTAGCCAAATTTCTCGCCAAACAACTACAGCCCTATGCAGAATCCATCACACGTAAAAACTCATTCCAGTTCATAGAGATCATAAAGAAACAAAACTTACAGCCCAGCGACCTACTCGTGAGCTTTGATGTCATATCCTCTTCACCCAAGTGCCAATCAAAGAAGCCTTGACAGCTATCCAAAACAAATATAACCCCCAAGCACATACTAGATCTGACCAACCACTGCCTATCCAACACATACTTCATCTATAACGGACAAAAATACAAACAAATAGAAGGCGCACCCATGGGATCACCCTCTCACCTGTCATTGCCAACCTCTACATGGAACACTTTGAAACCCAAGCACTAGAAAAATCTGATCACAAACCCAAACTCTGGCTCAGATATGTAGAACACCTTCATAATCTGGCCACACGGGAAAGAAAACTTGAAAACTTCCTCACACACCTCAATAGCCTACACCCCAAAATACAGTTCACCATGGAAACAGAAGTTAACAACCAACTTCCTTCCTAGATGTCTTAGTCTACAAGAAACCCAATGGCTCCCTAGGACACACCATCTACCAGAAGAAAACACACACAAACCGCTATCTGCATGCACTCTCACACCACCACCAGCACAGATCAACTCCGTAGCCAAGACACTCATCTCTAGAACAAAATGCTTAGCTGACGAACAACACCTAAAACCGAACTACACTCTCACAAACGTACTAACATCCAATGGATTCCAGAGAAATAAGATTACCAAACTAATCCAAAAGAACCCCCACTAAAACCCAAGACAGAGAGCAAGAAAATGGCACAGCCCTCCTCCCATATATAAAAGGCACCACAGACAGAATCAGCAAGATCCTCCACAAACATAACATCAAGACAGCATTCTGCACAAACCAAAAAATATCCACCATCCTAAGAAACCCCAAAGACAAAATTGAGTTAGAAAATCAAGGAGTATATGAAATCCCATGCACCGCCTGCCCCACCACATACATTGGACAAACCAACAGAAGAATAAGTGCACGCATTGAAGAACACAAGAACTCATTCAAAAAAGAGGAACCAACTTCTTCCCTGGTCCAACACTTTAAAGTCACAGGACACGATATTGACTTTAAAAAGACCAGAACTATCGCCAAAACTGAACACTTTAACAACAGAATAATCAGAGAAGCCATCGAGATAGAAACACGCCCACACAGCATGAACAAACGAGATGATACCTCCCGCCTACCAGCCATTTGGAAACCTGCCCTTATTGACAAACGTGTCCCTAACACGAGGAATGACACCAGACCCACACTCACGAGGTCCACACAGGATGTCACCACCACACATCCACCCAGAAAGCACACCCAACCCACACTGATCAGGAAGCACGACCAAGGACCAGAAGCCAGACCGCAGCTGCAACATTAGCCATTTCAAACCCCTCCAATCCATACATGCAGCAGACTGACACCCACTATGAAGATGTAGCACCACACGAACACGAAGCCAAACAACAGCAGTGCAGCTCACCAGCTCAAATCCCCTGCAGCACAGATTAGACTGAGCACAACCAAGCCCCACCAACACAGGACACACCCCAGCCAATCAGAGCACAGAAAACCCCATCCAATCAGAGCACAGCCAAGCTCCCACCCAATCAGTTCAAACCCCACTAGCAGTTAAAAGGAAGAAACAGCTGCGATCACACATTGCTCCCAGAAGCACGGTTGAAGCCTGAAGATGACGAATGAGACAGAACGTCGCCAAGACACTTCCAATTTTACACGGGAGAAAACCCGAACAACCAAAGACCTATATATATATATATATATATATCCAATCCATATAAAATATATATAAATATATTAATAAATTTAACAGATTTTCTGAGAACTTGAAGCCTGAAGATGACGAATGAGACTTCGTCGCCAAGACACTTCCAATTTTACACGGGAGAAAACCCGAACAACCAAAGACCTATATATATATATATATATATATATATATATATATATATATATATATATTTAAAAAATTGATAGATCGTGACGTTGTACTTCCAAAGCAAGCAACCAATCTCGTTGTGTGATGTTATAATTAGACTGCAAGCAGAAAAGTAGCCAGTGATTTGACACACCTAGATTAAGATGTGGTAGGACCGATAAAAAGCAGCATCAAATGATTGCAAGGCCTTCAGTGGCCCATCTCAGGCGAAATCAAACCTTGCTTTCTTTCCCCCTTAAGCCATTAAGTGAAAGAACAAGGACTGAACAAGCTAACATGATGGTCAACAGCTCAGCCTTAGAAAACGCAGGCCAACAAATCAACATGAGACTCATCAAATTTTTGCTAAATCAACACCCAAGTGCGTGTTTCGTAACAGGGACTCCTAGCTGCTTCCTAACCCTTTTTTTAAAAATGCATAATTCCAGACACGTGAAACATTTAATGAAGAGCTGTCTCGAGAATTGGGCGTGGAGGCTGATCATGTTACTAACAGATCTCCACACAGCTCATCAGAACCCACAAACAACAATCGACACCACCGTGCCAGAGGCTATAAAGAAAAAAAATCCAGCTACCTCCTCGGCTTTCGCTGTCCGCTGGTTTCACCTGGATCGGCCTGTTCATCTGTGAAGAGAGAGAAGAAAGAAAAGAAGCACCGTTTAGAAAGGATTCGCAGAGTGCAGAGATACAGAGTTGGAAGGGAGCTTAGAGGTCCATCCCCGCTGCTTGAGCAGGAGATCCTACACCATTCTGGACAAACTGTTTGTCCGATCACTTCTTAAAAACCTCCAATGATGGAGCACCCACAACTTCTGAAGGCAATCTGTTCCACTGAATAATTAACAGAGTTAATTATTAGTTCAATATCAATCAATCGGAATAGAGTTGGAAGGGAACTTGAAGGTCTTCTAGTCCAACCCCCTACTCGAGCAGGAAACCCCATAAATGGCTCTCCAATCTCTTCTTAATAACCTCCAGTGATGGAATTTTTTCTGGAGGGAAGCTGTTCCATTGAATAATTAACAGAATAACCGAGTTGGAAGGGACATTGGAGGTCTTCTAATCCAAACCCCTGCTCGAGCGGACCTTATACCATTCTGAACAAATCTCTTCTTAAAAACCTCCAGGTAAAAGGGACTGCCTTCATGAACTGTCCATTGTGCTTGGAACTTAGAACTCAGCCTTAGAATAACTTTATTGTCACTTTGAATGTGCACTAATCGGCATACATTAAAATGAAATTTCGTTGCATACAGCTCTCAAAGGGTCACCACCAGTGGTGGGATTCAGCCAGTTCGCACCACTTCGGGAGAACCGGTTGTTAACTTTCTGAGCAGTTTGGTGAACTGGTTGCTGAAAGAAAACTTTAGGGCAGAGAACCGGTTGTTAAATTATTTGAATCCCACCACTGGTCACCACCTTCAATATGCACTACATGAACACGACAAAATAAATAAATACAAAATTACGCACATACCAGAGGTGGGTTTCAGCAGGTTCTGACCAGTTCTGGAGAACCAGTAGCAGAAATTTTGAGTAGTTCGGACAACTAGTAGTAAAAATTCTGAATGGTCGTGCCCCACATCCCGCCCATGTGAAGGACAGCTGATTGTTGCGCAAAACATGTGCGCCCAAAACCCGGAAGACAAACAGGCAAGGCCGCGCTGGCCAGGCGACATGGCTTCGCGTGCCACTTTGGGCATGCGTGCCATAGGTTCGCCACAACGGACCTCTAGCATCTCAGACAACTGACTGTCTAGTCTCTTCTTAAAAAGCTCCAGAGATGGAGCACCCACGTCTTTAATCAATCAATCAGAAGAGAACTGGAAGGGACCTTGGAGGTCTTCTAGTCCAGCCCCCTGCTCAAGCAGGAGACTCTATACCATTTCAGACAACTGACTGTGCAGTCTCTCCTTAACCATCCTGAACTTTATGTTGAGCCTGTCACCATGTTCCTCGCCAGTGTGATTAGAAACCCGTACGCTCTCACAGAGAGGGACTCCTTAGGGTACCGTCCGCCAGGCAGTGCTGACTGGCGACACCCAGAGGAAGGGCTTTCTCTGTGGTGGCTCCCACCCTCTGGAACGAGCTTCCCCTGGGACTCCGCCAACTTCCCGACCTCCGAACCTTCCGCCGCGAGCTTAAGACACATCTATTTATTTGCGCAGGGCCAGCCTAGGGTTTTTAGTTTTAAATTCAGCTTTAATGGGATTTTATACTATTTTAGTGATATCTTAATTTCGGCCTAATTAATAAGTTTTTTAATTGTTGTTTTTATTTGTATTATTCTTATGTTTTTATTTGGCTGTACATCGCCCTGAGTCCTTCGGGAGATAGGGCGGTATAAAAATTCGAATAAATAAATAAATAAATAAATAAATAAATAAATAAATAAACACCATCACTTGTTGCATCTAAGCACGTTTTACCTCTTGAGATGCAGAGAGAGAGAGAGAGAGAGAGGGGGGGGGAGAGAAAGAGAGAGAGAGAGAGGGAGAGAAAGAGAGGAAGAGAAACAGCTGGACTCTCCATCACGTTAACCTACTTGCCTGCCGCTTCGATCGCTTCTAAATGCTAAATATGTTTGCGGAGCAATTAGAATAAATCTCGATCGCGGTTATGAAAAGCTTTGCGGGACATGCCGCCAAGAAGGGCAATAAAAAGAAAGGAGAAAAAGAAAAAAACAGCCTCCAGGGGACACCTGGGAGAATTTGGGAGTACACACTGCAAGGAGGGGAAGCCGTTTCTGGAGCCTGAAGATGTGAGCTGGCAGCTCTCAATCGGAACAGAGCTGGGAGAGACCTTGGAGGTCTTCTAGTCCAACCCTCTGCTTGAGCAGGAGATCCTTTATTTATTTATTTATTTAAATTTTTATACCGCTCTTCTCCCGAAGGACTCAGGGCGGTGTACAGCCAAAGTTAAAACAATTTAAATATACACAATTAAAATATCAATTTAAAATACATATTCAATAATGGCCAAATTAAAACCGTCAATTGACCCAACCTAAAATACCCCATATAAAATTAAAAAAATTAAAATTTGGAAATTTAAAAATCAAGCCAGTCCCGCTTGGATAAATAAATAAGTTTTTAATTCCCGGCGAAAGGTCCGAAGGTCAGATAATTGGCGCAAACCGGGGGGAAGTTCGTTCCAGAGGGTAGGTGCTCCAACAGAGAAGGCCCTTCCCCTGGGGGCCACCAGCTGGCATTGTTTGGCGGACGGCACCCTGAGAAGACCATCTCTGTGAGAGCGTACGGGTCGGTGGGAGGCATAAGGTAACAGCAGGCGGTCCCGTAAGTACCCGGGCCCTAAGCCATGGAGCGCTTTAAAGGTGATAACCAGAACCTTGAAGCGCACCCGAAAGACCACAGGTAGCCAGTGCAGACTGCGCAGGAGTGGTGTTACCCGGGAGCAACGTGGAGCTCCCTCAATCACCCGCGCAGCTGCATTCTGGACTAACTGGAGTCTCCGAGTGCACTTCAGGGGTAGCCCCATGTAGAGAGCATTGCAATAATCCAGACGAGAAGTGACGAGAGCATGAGTGACCGTGCATAAGGCGATCCTATGCCTATACTAGACAAACTGCAGTCCAATCTCTTCTTAAAAACTTCCAGTGATGGAGCACCCTCAACTTCTGAAGGCAACTTTTATGTCACAAAGTGTTTGAAGCCATCAAATCCACCTGAGGAAGTGAAGTTTGGTCCATAAAACCATCAGTGACAATAAACCGAGTTGGTCATTAAGACTCCAGGAGACTGAAATGCAAAATGCTCCTCGGCTCCCACCAAATTGATTCGTTCTCCCACAGGTATAGCATCCATCAGGCAGCTACATTCCTCCCTTCAACCGAAACACCCGAAGAATTTAGATCGAATCCCAACATCTAAACTTAATCTCGCGTAGCTTCTTCTCCAGAAACACTACACTACTAACCAGACCATGTAAAACATTTGCTAGACCAATTCTTGAATACAGCTCTGGAACCCATACCACATTTCAGACATCAGTACAATTGAGCATGTCCAGAAATATTTTACAAGAGGAGTTCTCCACTCCTCTGATTACAGCAAAATACCTTATGCCATCAGACTTGAAATCCTGGGTTTAGAAAATTTAGAACTCTGCCGCCTTCGACATGACCTGAGTTTAACTCATAGAATCATCTGTTACAATGTCCTTCCTGTTGAAGACTACTTCAGCTTCAATCGCAACAATACATGAGCGCACAATAAATTTAAGCTTAATGTGAACCGCTCCAATCTTGATTGCAGAAAATATGACTTCAGGAACAGAGTTGCTAATGCCAGGAATGCACTACCTGACTCTGTGGTCTCTTCCCAAAATCCCCAAAGCTTCAACCAAAAACTGTCTACTATTGACCTCACCCCATTCCTAAGAGGTCTGTAAGGGGCGTGCATAAGAGCACCAACGTGCCTACCATTCCTGTCCTATAATAATAATAATAATAATAATAATAATAATAATAATAATAATAATAATAATAATTAATAATAATAATAATTAATTATTATTATTATTATTATGTGTGTGTGTGTGTGTGTGTGTGTGTTTATTATTTAATTTGTATACCGCCCTTCTCCCGAAGGACTCAGGGCAGTTTACAGCCAAAATAAAATATAGCAACAACGCATACAATACTAAAAACAAATATTAAAAAACTTATTCAATTTGGCCCCATTTTAAAATACAATCAACCCTATAAAATTAATAAAAATTTAAACCCATAAAATCAGCTAAAAAATTTTAAAATTCAAGCCAGTCCAGCAAGACAGAATAAATAAGTCTTAAGTTCGCGGCGAAAGGTCCGAAGGTCAGGTAGTTGTCGAAGTCCAGGGGGAAGTTCGTTCCACAGGGTAGGAGCCCCCACAGAGAAGGCCCTTTCCCTGGGAGCCGCCAGTCGACATTGCTTGACTGACGGCACCCTAAGGAGTCCCTCTTGTGAGAACGCACAGGTCGCTGGGAGATAGAAGATGGCAGTAGACGGTCCCGTAAGTATCCCGGTCCTAAGCCATGGAGCGCTTTAAAGGTGGTCCTAATGTTCCCTTTGACTGTATCCAATTTCATATAGTTATTACATACTTATGCTTATATATATGCTTATATATCGTATAGTCATTTCATGCTTATGCTTATATATACTGTTGTGACAAATAAAATAAATAAATAAAAATAAAAATAAATAAATCTGGATTTTGGTTTTCACTGTAACACAACAGACTTGGAAGGGACCTCGGAGGTCTTCTAGTCCAACCCCCTTGCTCAAGCACCATTTGAGACAAGTGGCTGTCCAATCTCTTCTTAAAAACCTCCAGTGATGGATCACCCACAACTTCTGGTGGCAAGCTGTTCCACTGGTTAATTGTCCTCACTGTTAGGAAATTTCTCCTTAATTCCAGATTGCTTCTCTCCTTGATGTGTTTCTCTCCTGAATTAGTTTCCATCCATTGTATCCTCTGTAACCTAATTTGTCCCTTTATGGAATCATCGGGGTTAGCCCCCTCATTGGGCTGATTCTGAGAGGGAGTAGCAATGACTGGTCCCCAACTTTTATGGCTTGGTGGCCCAGCAGGGGAAATGGGAGAACAGGGGAAGTGTCTTGGTCTTATCGACAAGACCTAAGATCTTGGCCTTTGACAAGACCTAAGTTTAACTCATAGAATCATCTATTGTAATGTCCTTCCTGTTAAAGACTACTTCAGCTTTAATTGCAATAATACAAGAGCAACCAATAGATTTAAACTTAATGTCAACCGCTTTAATCTAGATTGCAGAAAATATGACTTCTGTAACAGAATCATCAGTGCTTGGAACACATTACCTGACTCTGTGGTCTCTTCCCATAATCCCAAAAACTTTAACCAAAAACTTTCTAATATTGACCTCACCCCATTCCTAAGAGGACCATAAGGAGTGTGCATAAGAGCACAAACGTGCCTACCGTTCCTGTCCTATTGTTTTTCTTTTTCTTCTTCTTATATATATATATATATATGCTTATATCTCCTAATATTTACTCATATATATGTTTATATACTATATAATCTTTTTGTATGATACTTATATATATTGTTGTGACAAAAATAAATAAATAAAAATAAAAATAAAGTGACCCACTATTCACACAAGTTGCTGGGCGCATGATAGAAGCACGATAAACCCAAAAACTACGAATTGGAATGTGGAATCTGACAAGCCTATATT
This sequence comes from Ahaetulla prasina, assembly GCF_028640845.1. NCBI lineage: Eukaryota > Metazoa > Chordata > Lepidosauria > Squamata > Colubridae > Ahaetulla > Ahaetulla prasina. The sequence continues at coordinate 300,066,549 of NC_080540.1, read as the reverse complement.
AATCTGGGAAAACACGCAACACTATCAAAGAAATAAATTATTATCCCACGTCGCCTTCTCATTTCTTTATTTAAGAAAATATATTTGGCCGCCCGACTCACTCACAGCGACTCGGGGTGCCTTACAAAGGTGAGACCGCAATAAAAAAGCAACAACAATAAAACTCCACCCCTCCCAATCGCAAAACCACACTCCTTAGCACGGATGATGTTACCTAGTTTGGGTAATGAAACATCTGCAAGTAAACAACCAAGTTCAGAGAGTACCAAGGACCCCAAAGTTCTCCTCTTTCTCCTTTTCCTTTCCCTCTCCCTCCTTCTCCTTCTCTTTCTCTACCTCCCATCCTTCTCCATCTCCTCCCTCTCCTTTCCTTCTCCCTCCTTCTCCTCCTTCTCCTTCTCCTTCTTCCTTCCCATCTCCCATATATTCTTCTCCTTCCCCGTCTTTCCCTTCTCCTCTTCCTCCTTCTCCTTCTGCTTCCCCCCTCCTGCTTCTCTCCACAAATCCCTTTCCCACAGTTGTCCTCCTCCTGATCCCAAACCCCACTCCCTTCGAGCACTACTTCTGTATCTATTGAGTCTGTCATTTGCACCTCTATAACTGTCTGGTCTGGTTCTGCAACCCAACAAGACAGACACAGACTTCAGAGGATCATTAGAACTGCAGAAAAAACAACGGCTACCAACCTGCCTTCCCTTGAGGACCTGTATACTACACGAGTCAAAAAGAGGGCTGTGAAAATATTTACAGACCCCTCACACCCTGGACATAAACTGTTCCAACTCCTACCCTCAAAATGATGCTATAGAGCACTGCACACCAGAACAACTACTTCAGCTTTAATTGCAACAATACAAGAGCAACCAACAGATTTAAACTTAATGTTAACCGCTTTAATCTAGATTGCAGAAAATATGACTTCTGTAACAGAATCATCAGTGCTTGGAACACTTTACCTGACTCTGTGGTCTCTTCCCATAATCCTAAAAGCTTTAACCAAAAACTTTCTACTATTGACCTCATCCCATTCCTAAGAGGACCATAAGGGGCGTGCATAAGAGCACAAACGTGCCTACCGTTCCTGTCCTATTGTTTTTCTTTTCTTTTCTTCTTCCTATATATATATTGATGCTTATACCTCCTAATATTTACTCATATATATGTTTATATACTATAAAATCCTTTTTATATGATGTTGTGACAAAATAAATAAATAAAATAAATAAATAAATAAACTAGACACAAGAACAGTTTCTTCCCGAAGGCCATCACTCTTCTAAACAAATAATTCCCTCAACACTGTCAAACTATTTACTAAATATGCACTACTATTAATCTTCTCATCGTTCCCATCACCAATCTCTTTCCACTTACGACTGTATGACTGTAACTTTGTTTCTGGCAATCCTTATGATTTATATTAATATATTGACCATGATTTGTGTTGTAAATGTTGTACCTTGATGAACGTATCTTTTCTTTTATGTACACTGAGAGCATATGCACCAAAGACAAATTCCTTGTGTGTCCAATCACACTTGGCCAATAAAAAATTCTATTCTATTCTATTCTATTCTATTCTATTCTATTCTATTCTATTCTATTCTATTCTATTCTATTCTATTCTATTCTATTCTATTCTAGAAAAAAAGGAGACACAGAGGGCAATTCCATGCACATCATGGTTTCTGCATTTCACAATGGTTTCTTAGCACAAAGACACAGACTGTGTATACTCCCATACTGTAAACTGAAATCAGTTTGATAGAAGAGACACTAATTACGGGGAGAAACGTAGAAAGGGAAATAAGTTATTTTTTCTTTCTTTCTTGAAGATGGAATATTCCTCTACCCGTCCCGCTGTTCCAGTGGAGGAAAGCAAAGGGCAGAAAGGAAGAAAGAAAGAAGGTGTGGAACAACAGAGAATCTTATTCAGAGTTGGCCCAAGGTGATTTGGAGTGGAATTAAAATTTTGCACGCCCACCCTGGTCTTTTCATTTCTGCAACGTCTTGATTGCAACCTTTGAAACTTTTAAGTCTGAAGTTTCTTTGCAGGTTTGGAACATTTTTTGGGGCACATTTTTTTAAATACATATATATATATATGTATTGCTCCCAGAAGCACAAAGCTGAAGCCTGAAGATGACGAATGAGACTTCATCGAAACGTCGCCAAGACACTTCCAATTTTACGCGGGAGAAAACCTGAATAACCAAAGACCTACATACAAACACCCGCGAAAACCTCAGAAAACAAATATATATATATTCCCCCGGAAAGACAGAAAGTGTATTGCTCAGCAGTTTAAATACTTTCAAATCCGCATTAAAATGAGTACTTTGAGGAGGGAATCAAAGTAGACAGGAAATTATTTCGAAATGGGAAGACACAATTTGAAAGAAAATACGCATTTTAAACAGGCTTGTATCGCGCTGCATTTCACAGGATGTTTCTAAAGCTCTGTTTTTTTAATGAGAGGAGCTGGTTGGATTTACTATTACACGGGAACACCTGCAAACGTCGGAGTTCACGCATCACGCCGGTACAATTCCCTTAGCTACGGCTTGTAAAATAAACCACAGCTGGCCTGGATTCACACAACAGACTAGCCAAAGGACACATCAATTTTTCTACACCAGTTCCAAAGGTGCTTTTATTTCAAGAGGCAACTGGACTTTCTGGTTTTTCTTTGAAGACGTGTCGCTTCTTATCCAAGAAAGCTTCTTCAACTCTGACTGGATGGTGGGGAATGGAAGGACCATCCAGTCAGAGCTGAAGAAGCTTCTTGGATGAGAAGTGAAACGTCTTCAAAGAAAAAAACCAGAAAATCCAGTTGTCTTGGGACAACCGTGACCTGGATGACTGAGAATCTCCATAAACATTTTCTACCCTTGTGTCGTGTCCCACTCCTCCTCTGATGGCCGGGTCTGGGAAGTCTGTATCAAGCGTGGCCACGAAGCCTCTGCAGCTTTGCCAAATTCCTGTCAGAGTTCTCAGGGCAGGCAGGAATCCAAGGTGTGACTTCAGCAACCAGATGAGACTTTGCCTGACTCAAGGAATGCCAAAAAGCAGATCCTTTATATAGGCCATGGGGTGTGGCTCCATGACTCAGCACTTATCCAGGCCTGCCCCTCCCTTCCTTTTGCTGAAGTCACCTCTCCATTCTCCAGAAGCGGGGATCTGTCCACGTTTTGTCAGCTGTCGGCAATTCTAGCTCGTGGCTGGCTTCTTGCTCACAAGCTGTGGGGGGGAGTTTTATTTGCTCAGTCTGTCCGGGCATGGTGCCATGGCTGGAGTTTGGAGGCATGCCAGGCCACTCTTCTTCACTATCAGTCTCTGGCTCAGATAACAGGAGATGGGAGGGGCCCGGCTGCGGAGAGGGGGGCGGGCGAGGCACAATATCTTGGTTTTAAACAGTGCTATGGATTGTTTAAATCTGTGGGTGGGGTAGGATAAGAAATGTCGTTAGTTGTTGTAGTTCGCCAGCAGCCTGTGGAGCTGGCAGTGGAGTCAGACAGTGAGGAGACTGGGAAGGACAATGGGTCAGTCCTGGAGTCAGGAGAAGGCCCGGACGAGGGCTCTGCGTCGGAGGCAGAGGTGGGGCCAGGGCCATCTGGGAGCAATGTGCGGACTCCGGAGCCTCCAGAGGCGGATAGCAGAGAGGCAGAGGAACAGGAGGAGCCTGTTCCTAGTGCACGCATGTGAAGAGCTGCCAGAAAGCAAGAGCAGCTAAAGCAAAAAGGACAACTTGGGAGTAAGGCCAGGAGATGATTGGCCCCTCCCATAAGGCTTAAAAGAGCAGCAATGAGTCGTTGGGTTCTTTGTAGGAAAGCAACGTTGCTACAATTGTTTCTTGTCTCCTGTTTCTGAACTTTGTGGGGTTTTTGCCAAGACAAGCCTTTGGCAGGGTGCCGAAGAAGACAAAGGTTGGTGATAAGGCCGAAGGACTTTTTCTGAAGGACTTTGTTTTGGATTTATAATTTGGACTAAGCTGAGAATGAAGTAATTCTCAGCTGTTCTAATAAACTATGTTTGTTTAGGACTGATTGTGTCTGGTAATAATTACTTGGGCCTAGGTCACAATATTGCTCTTCCACTTACAACTATTCATTTAGTGACCATCCGACATTCTAATGGCACTGAAAAAAGTTACTTATAACTGTTTTTCACACAACTCTTACGGCAGCCACGTGATCACGTGATCAAAATTCAGACACTTTGCAACTGGCATGTACTTGTGACGGTTGCAGAGTCCCGGGATCTTATGATCACCTTTTGCAACCTTCTGCCAACCAAAGTCAATGTGGAAGCCAGATTTGCTTAACAACGGTTTGCAAGAAAGGTTCGTAAAATGGAGCAAAGCTCGCTCGACAACCATCAAAACCAGTCAATCCTGAAGGAAGTCAACTCTGATTGTTTTTGGGAAGGACAGATGGAGAAGCTGAAGCTCAAAGACTTTCGCCACCCAATGAGAAGGGAGGACTCCTTGGAGAAGACTCCGACGTTGGGAAAGATAGAAGACAAAAGGCGAAGGAGACCCCAGAGCAGGGGTCTCCAACCTTGGTCCCTTTAAGACTTGTGGACTTCAACTCCCAGAGTCCCTCAGCCAGCAAAGCTGGAGACCCCTGTCCCAGAGGATGCAGGATGGAAGGAAAGAGAAGAAGAAGAAGAGGACAACCAGCAGCAAGAAGGGATGGAGCCAACTATGGTGGTGAAGGAGGCACCACTGAAAAACCTGAAGGACCTAGTTAGGGAGAGATCCCACCAGGCCCAAGGTTGACTCAGCCTTCCATCCTTTATAAGGTAGGTAAAATGAGGACCCAGATTGTTGGGCGCAATTAAGTTGACTTTGTATATAATATACAAATGGATGAAGACTATTGCTTAACACAGTGTAAGCCGCCCTGAGTCCTGCACTGTACACCACATCTAGATGTTGGCGCAAGAGGTTCTCGCTGCCGCCTTCTGCCCAGGTCCTCCCCAAGCTGTGATCGCAGACAGGACATTGTTTTTCATGTCCAATTACAGCCGCGGTGGAGCCGCCGTTCAAAGACAGCGCAGGTATTCCTGTCAGAAAAGGTTTGACTCACAAGAAGCGGTGAATTACGGCAAAGCCTTTTGTTGTTTTTTTTCCACCCTCCAATTCTCCACAGAATGAAATGTCAGAGCCCGTTGTCGCTCTCCATTTCTGAACCCCATCAGCTACCGGACATCAAAGGGATGAGACAAGGGACAGACGCTTGGCGGAATTGTGATTTGGTGGTTGGGAACTAGGTTTTTCACTTTCTCTTTCTCTCTTTCCTTTCTCTTGTTTTCTCATTTTCTTTCCTCCTCTTTCTCTCCCTTTCCCTCCCTCCCTTCCTTCCTTCCATTTTACCTCCCTCCCTTATCTTCCTCCCTCTCTCCCTCCCCCTTCCTTCTTTTTTCATTCCCTCCCTCTCATCTTTCTGTCTTCCTCCCTCCCTCCCTCAGTCCCTTCCTTCCTTCCATTTTACCTCCCTCCCTTATCTTCCTCCCTCCTCCTTCCTTCCATCCTTCTTTCCTTCCTTCCTTCCTTCCTTCCTTCCTTCCTTCCTTCCTTCCTTCCTTCCTTCCTTCCTTCCTTCCATTTTACCTCCCTCCCTTATATTCCTCCCTCCTTCCCTCCCCCTTCCTTCCTTCTTTCCTTCCTTCCTTCATTTTTCCATCCCTCCCTCTCTATCTTCCTCCTTCCCTCCTTCCCTTCCTATCTCATCCTTCTTCCTCCCTCCCTCCCTCAGTCCCCTCCTTCCTTCCATTTTACCTCCCTCCCTTATCTTCCTCCCTCTCTCCTCCTTCCTTCCTTTCTTTCTTCCTTTTTCTCTCCCTCCCTCTCATCTTCCTATTTTCCTCCCTCCCTCCCTCTCTCATCTTCCTTCCTTCCTTCCTTCCTTTCCTTCCTTCCCTTTTCCCTCCCTCACATCTTCCTATCTTATTTCCTCCCTCCCTCCCTATCTCTCCTGTCTCCTTCCTTCTTTCCTTCCTTCCTTCCTTCCTTCCTTCCTTCCTCCCTCCCTCCCTCCCTCCCTCCCTCCCTCCTTCCCTCTCATCTTCCTTCCTTCCTTCCTTCCCCTGTGCTCAGGCGGGAAACCCTCTACCATTCCAGACAAAAGATTGCCTCTTAATCTCTTCGTAAAAACCTCCAATGATGGAGCACCCACAACCGCTGGAGGCAAACCATTGCACTATTAATTCACAGAATAACAGAGCTGGAAAGGGATCTCTGAGGTCTTCTAGTCCAACCCACTACTCAAGCAGGAGACCATGCCAGACAAATGGTTGTCCAGACTCTTCTTTAAAGGCTCCGAGCACCCACAACTTTTGGATGCAAATTGTTCCACTGCTTAATTGTTCTCACTGTCAGGAAATTTCTCCTTAATTCCAGGTTGCTTCTCTCCTTGATTAGTTTCCACCCGTGGCTTCTTGTCCTGCTTTTAAGTGCTTTGGAGAATAGCTCGACCCTCTTCTTTGTGGAAGCCCCTGAGATATTGGAAGACTGTCCAATATCATGTCTATCCTTTCTCCCCTGGTCCTTGCTTTCATCAGACTAGCCCAGGGGTCTGCAAACTTGGTTCTTTTAAGACTTGTGGATTTCAACTCCCAGAGCTGGCTGAGGAACTCTGGGAGTTGAAGTCCACAAGCCTTAAAAGAGCCAAGTTTGCAGACCCCTGCGCTAGCCATACCCAATTCCTGCAACCGTTCTTTGCATGTTTTAGCCCCCAGCCCCCTAATCATCTTATTTTTTTTTAATTTTATTTTGTCACAACAGTATATATAAGCATAAGCATGAAACAACTATACAACATATAAGCGTATATATAATGAAATATAATAATCTTAAGTCTCTCTCTCTCTCTCTCTGTGAATACATACATGCATGAGTTTTTGGACCAGGTGTGAAAAACGCTTCCAACCCCTTCCAAATGCAAGGAACAACCGCATCCCCGGGAACCCTGAGAGCTCTTTAATTGGCACCTAACTCGAACGCGGACCTGACAATCGCCAGCTCCCGCCAAAATACATCCCAATGAACTTTAATCCGTCATAATGAAATGCCGTTTGCTGCATCGTTGGTATGCGTTTACCCAGAATTCCCTGGGTGACCGTGCAGCTCCCGAGGTTGCTTAAAGAAAGGGAGGGAGTAAATTTATGAGTAAATTTAGGAAATATTTTGTATTAGATTTATTTCTGAAGGAGAGGGGAATTGAGAGTGTGATTATGTGTGGAGTGACTAGAAATTATAATTTAGGAATTATTTTGGATTATGATTGTTAGTTTTGATACCCTGCATTTTGTTCTGGGAAGTCGGGGTGGGGGTGGGGGAGTAAGGGAGGAGGGGTTGAGGTAGAGGATGGAGTGATGGGTAATGTACAGGGATTATTGGAGAATTAATGCAGGGTCGGGTCTGGCCAGGTACCATTTTAGAACGGTGGGGGGGGAGGAAAGAGAGAGGAGGGGGTAGGAAAGAGGAGAAGAGGAAGGAAGAGGGTAGAAGAGGAGAAGGAAGGTGTAGGGTGGAGGAGGAGAGGATGTAGATAAGAGAAGGAGAGGAAGGTCTGGAAAGTAAAAGAAGGTAGAAGAGGGAAGAGTGTTAAAAAGGGGGGTGGTGACTGGGCAAGCCCGACTAATTGTATATAACTGTACATTGGATGAGCTGTTTGATATGATTGTAAAAATAAAACTTTTTTATGAAAAAAAAAAAGAAAAAGAAAGGGAGGGAGGTCCAAACACGCCGATAGATGTTAAAAAAAAAAAAAACTACGAAAATGTTTTTCCCTCCTATTTTATTCATTCATCAAGAAAGTTCCTGACACAGTTGCCATGAGAGGGAAGGCAAATACTAGAGATAGTTTTCCTCAGAAATAGGCCAAAAAATATGCCAAAAAAAAAAAAAGAGAGATAATTTCTTTTTAATTAGCTTTTCTGCTTTGGCAGGAATTGACCCTCAAGTCAGCACCGTCATTAGGTTGTCCTCGACTTACAACCGTTTTGTTTAGTGACCGCGCAAAGTTACAACAAACATTCCTGACTTACAGCAGTTCATTAAAGTGACTGTTCACGGTTATGATGAGGCTGACCTGCCACCATTTTTCACATTAACGACTGTTGCACCATCCCTGTATTCATGTTCCAATATTTGAGTCAGCGACAAATTGCTTGGCAGCTGACTCGCATTTATGACGGGGTCATGTGATCCTTTTTTGGGGGCCCTTCTGACAAGCAAAGTCCACTGGGGAGTCAGAAAAAACATTAAATGGATAATATTTTTCAGTCTGAGCTTCTCATGGATCCTTGAAAACCTTTTTTCCTTCCTTCCTTCCTTCCTTCCTTCCTTCCTTCCTTCCTTCCTTCCTTCCTTCCTTCCTTCCTTCCTTCCTTCCTTCTCTCCCTGCCACTTTACTTTCCTTCCTTCCTTCCCTCACTCCTATTTCTCCTTCTTTTCTTTCTTTTCCTCCCTCCCTTCTCTCCCTCCCACTTTTCCTTCCTTCACTCATTTCTCCTTCCTTTCTCTTTCTTTCCCCCTCCCTCCCTTCTCCCTCCCACTTTTCTTCCTTTCCTTCCTTCCCTCTTCCATTTTTCCTTCCTTTCTCTTTCCCTCCCTCTTTCTCTTCCTCTCCCATTTCTTTTCCCTTCCATTCTTTTCCTTCCTTCCTTCCTTTCTATTTCCCTCCCTCTCTTTCCTCCTTCCTTCCTTCCTTCCTTCCTTCCTTCCTTCCTTCCTTCCTTCCTTCCTTTCTTCCTTCCTTCCTTCCTTCTTTCCTCAAAAAGTACCCAGGAAGAAAGCTATCATTTGAAAACAGAAGGAAACAAAGAAGGCTATTCTCCACGTTTCATTAGGTTTATAATTTTCAATAGCAGGAGGTTTCACTGCCTGAGGTAGATGTGAGTTTATACTAATTGGAAATGAGCACTTTCTGCTCCAGGCAGGAGACAGAGACCTTGTTCTACCACTTTTAAAAGGACCAAGCATCAATCTGAAGTGAGAATTGCCGTTTTTGTCCCTTTCAAAACCCCACACTCTTCCAAGATGCTGATTCGTATTTGTAAACCACCCAAAATCACTTAGATAGTGACATGAGTGCTGAATAAATCTGATTAATAAATAAGAATCCTTCTCCTCCTCCTCTTTTTCCTCTTCTTCTTTTTCTCCTCTTCTCCTTTATCTACTCCTCTCCGTCCTCCTCCTCTTCTCCTTTATCTCCTCTTCTTTTTTATCTCTTCCTCTTCCTCCTCTTCCACTGTTTTTCCTGCATGAAAACTCTCTTTTCAAAATGCCTGGCCCTAAACTGAGGCTGCCTATGACTTCTCCAGGCCCTGAGGGTTCATCCACATACAGAAGTCAAGTTAGGGAGGAAGATGGATTGATTTTGGGAAGAGGCCATGCAAATTCAGACTCAGAGTATGATAGATAGACAGACAGACAGATAGATAGACAGACAGACAGACAGACAGACAGACAGACAGACAGACAGATGATAGATAGATAGATAGATAGATAGATAGATAGATAGATAGATAGATAGATAGATAGAAATAGATGATAGACAGACAGACAGACACAGATGATGGATAGATGGATAGATAGATAGAGATAGATGATAGAGATAGATAGATAGATAGATAGATAGATAGATAGATAGATAGATAGATGCTAGATAGATACAAAGATAGATAGATAGATAGATAGATGACAGATAGATAGATGATAGAGATAGATAGACAGACAGAGATAGAGATAGATGATAGATAGACAGACAGACCGACAGACAGACAGATAGAACCAGATGATAAATAGATAGATAGATAGATAGATAGATAGATAGATAGATAGATAGATAGATAGATAGATAGATATAGATAGATGGGTGGGTGGGTGAGTGGGTGGGTGGGTGGGTGGGTGGATGGATGGATGGATGGATGGATGGACAGACAGACAGACAGACATATAGAGATAGAGATAGATAGATAGATAGAATAGAATAGAATTTTTTATTGGCCAAGTGTGATTGGACACACAAGATAGATAGACAGACAGACAGATAGATAGACCCAGATGATAAATAGACAGCGAGACAGACAGACAGATAGACAAATAAATAGATGGAGGCAGGCAGGCAGGAAGACAGACAGGCAGAAAATAGAAATAATAAAAGAATTCTAAGAGATGGGAAATATTCAAGGAGAGCAGTTATTATTTAAAGTCAAAACTAACTGCATATTTAATTTAAGGGGTCTATTTTAACTTGACGTTAAGAAAAATGCATAAGCGTGAAGACTGCATTTGTCTTGGGAGTTCAAGGGGGGGGGAATTGGGGTTCAAGCAAATTCTTCCTGTTGTAAAGCCGTAATGGACTCCTGCTGCTGATCGCCCGGAAAGCTCGCCTCCTCCCTGAAGATTTTAGTTAATGCTTTTGTTTGTTGACTTAGGAAAGCATCTGTTAAAATGAATAAGCTTCAATTAGGGAACAGTTTGCACCATCACGGAGGTTGGTTTCTAAATGTGGTAAGAATGAGAGAGAGGGGAGGGGAGGGGAGGGGAGGGGGGAGACAATGTGTGGGAAGCAACGGAATGCATTCACACTCAGCGGGGAGGGAGACAACTTTGTACAATGTCCACTTAGGTTTTCGATGGAGTTACGGACAAATATGTAGATGCAATTTTATATACTTGGAGCTCAGCACTGAACGGTGCTGCTCTCTGAGCTTGGTGGTTTTCTTGCAGACGTTTCATGACCCAACTAGGGAATTTCATTAGTGTTAAGGGGAGTGGGGTTGGTGGACAGGAGGAGGGGGGGAGGAAGAAAGGAGGAGGAGGAAGGGGAGAAGGCAAGAGGGAGGCAGTAGGAGAAGGAGGAGGGGGAAGGGGAGGGGAGGGAGAGGTGGAGGAGGAGGAGGAGAAGGAGGAGGAGGAGGAGGGGAAGGAGGAGGAGAGGAGGAGGAGAGAGGGTGGTGGAGGAGAAGGAGGTGGTAGGAGAAGGAGGAGGGGATGGGGATGGGGATGGGGAGGGAGAGGTGGAGGAGGAGAAGGAGGGAGAGGTGGAGGAGAAGGAGGAGGAGGAGGAGGGGATGGGGATGGATGGACAGACAGACACAGATGATGGATGGATGAGGAGAGGAGGAGGAAGAAAGGAGGAGGAGAAGGAGGGAGAGGAGGAGGAGAATAAAAAAAGAGCTAGGAGGAGGAGAAGAGGAGGAGAGAGGAGGAGGGGAGGGGAAGGAGGAGGAAAACTGGGGTCCTTGGTGCTTTCTGAGCTTGGTGGTTTTCTTGCAGAAATTTCATGACCCAACTAAGTTATAATCTATAGCAACCAGTCCCATATATGTGTGACTCTAGGCAGCTTGCAGTAAAATAGATAAATTAGAGAATATAAAATAAAATACACAACAATAGCTATCAATGCAGCCAGGAGAAAGGGTCTACTCTATCCCATGCTCCAGGCTGAGACAGAAAAGCAAATTTGCTCACAGCAGGGAAATGGATGAGAGTTTTCAGCCTGAGCTGGATCCTTGAAAACCTTCCTTCCTTCTCTCTCTCTCTCTCTCCCTTCCTTCCTTCCTTCCTTCCTTCCTTCCTTCCTTCCTTCCTTCCTTCCTTCCTTCCTCCCTCCCTCCCTCCCTTCCTTCTCCCTCCCTCCTTTCCACCCATTTATACATCTATTTCTTTCTTTCTTTCTTTCTTTCTTTCTTTCTTTCTTTCTTTCTTTCTTCCTTTCTTTCTTTCTTTCTTTCTCTCTCTCCTCCTTCCTCCCTTTCACCCATTTATCCATCTATTCATTCATCCATCCATCCATCTCTTTCTTTCTTTCTTTCTCTCCCTCCCTTCCACCCATTTATCCATCTATTCATCATCTTTCTTTTTCTTTCTTTCTCTCTCTCCCTCCCTCCTTCCTCCCTCCCTCCCTTCCACCCGTTTATCCATTTATTCATCCATCCATCCATCTCTTTCTTTCTCTCCCTTCCTTCCACCCATTTATCCACCTATTTATCCATCTATTTATCCATCTTTCTTTCTTCCTTCCTTCCTTCCTTCCTTCCTTCCTTCCTTTCTTTCTCTCTCTCTCTCTCTCTCCCTCCCTCCCTCCCTCCCTCCCCTCTCCCTTCCATCCCTCCATCCATCCATCCATCCATCCATCCATCCATCCATCCATCCATCTCTTTCTCTCTCTCCCTCCCTTCCTCCCTCCCTTCCACCCATTTATCAATCTATTCCTTCCTTCCTTCCTTCTTTCCTTCCTTCCTTCCTTTTTCTTTCCTCCCTCCCTCCCTCCCTGCCTTAAGCAAGACCTTCCATTAATTTCTTCATCATCTTAACTTAAGCCTGAGACCTACCCTTTAAATATTCATTCAGCTATGAAAACTGGGCATTAAATTTTTAATAATGTCAAACTCCTTTGAACTGAGCTCCCGGGGGACTATTACAATATAATTAGAATAAATACGATGATTGATTCGGTGGAAAGGTTCACCTGGCCATGTCAACTAATGGGCAGCCTTCTCTGCCGACCCACCAAGAATAAAGTTATTTACTTCAAACCTACTTCAGGTTTACAGTTGGTCTTCCATTTGAGCCACTAGCATCTTCTTGGCTATTAGTTGGTGCCCTTTAATATGATCAAGGCTAGTCAACCCTCTTCACTGGAAGCAGCAGAGACAATTCCCTGCTATTGTGTCCCCCCCTCCCCACCCTTCCTCTGGCATTTAATTAAACAGGATGTGCTGATTAAAGGCACCCAAACTTCAGCCATAAAGTTCTCACCAGCTTGGGAGATTAACCTTTTAACAGAGTGTTTCGGAATGAAGAACAGGTGAACCTTTCAATCAAGGCACTCCAGAAATAACTCTAGGCGTGGCCATGCAGCTACTTCAGCCGGGGTAAGGATGGGACTGCCCAAAGAGAGAGCGGGGCTTCCCTTACTACATTTTCAGAACAGAGTAACGGAGTAACGGAATAAATAGAATGACAGAAGGGACCGAATGAAAGAATAACAGAATAACAACTGAATAATAGAATAGCAGAATAATAGAATAACAGAATAATAACAGAATAATAAAATAGCAGAATGAAAGAATAACAACCGAATAATAGAATAGCAGAATGAAAGAATAACAGAATAACAACAGAGTAACAGAATAGCAGAATGAAAAAATAACAGAATAACAACCGAATAATAAAATAACGGAATGAAAGAATAACAGAATAACAACAGAATAATAGAATAACAGAATGAAAGAATAGCAGAATAAAAGAATAACAACAGAATAACACAATAATAGAATTGGAAGAGACCTTAGAGGTCTTCTAGTCCAACCCACTGTTCAATTCAAATGGTTATCCAACATCTTCTTAAAAGCTTCCAGTGTTGGAGCATTCATAACTTCTGCAGGCAAGTCGTTCCACCAATTAATTGTTCTGTCAGGCAATTTCTCCTTAGTTCTAGGTTGCTTCTTTCCTTGATTAGTTTTCATCCATTGCTTCTTGTTCTACTATCAGGTGCTTTGGAGAATTCTTACGGGAGCCGAATGCAAGAATCAAGAACTTGATCCAGTTTCATTCATTCATTCATTCATTCATTCATTCATTCATTCATTCATTATCTCAATTCTCTCCCCCCAGTTTTCTGGGATGTAAAAGGAGAGGAAGCGAGGAGTACTTTTAGTCTTACAAGATTCTCTTAATGTAACCTAACAATAAGGACTGAGCTAATACTCCTGGTTGTCTTCCTTATCCGGAGTACTGATAAAAAAGAATATTTGTAGCTCAGGGTTGAACTGTGGGGTTTTTGGTGCTCTCTGAGCTTGGTGGTTTTCTTGCAAACATTTCATCACCCAACTTGGTAACATCAACAGTGCTAGGAGGAAGTGGTATTTGCTTCCTGTATATACACAGTAGCCTGTTAGTCTGTTATTGCATATAAATGGAGAGCGAATCCCATTCCCTTTTAACACTGATAATGTTACCTAGTTGGGTCATGAAACATCTGCCAGAAAACAACCCAGCTCAGAGAACACCAAGCGCCCCTTATCTGGACTACCTTCCAGGGATAATAAGTTGTGATTTTCAAGGAAGGTAACCTGATATGGCCATTTGGGAGAATGGATTCAGAGTTACAACTGTGTGTTTCACTTAACGACTGCATGATTCAGACTTAAAGCGGCATGATTCTCTTAACGGCCAAAGTAAAAACAATTGTAAAGTCAGGCCCAGTCACGGAGATGCCTTGACTTACAACCATCAAGCCTGAATAACCAAAATTCCAGTCCCAATGAAGAATGGATTCAGACTTACAACTGTGTGATGCAGCATGATTCACTTAATAACCAACATAAAAACAATTGTAAAGTCTGGCCCAGTCACGTAGATGCCTTACAACCATCACACCTCAATGACCAAAATCCAAGTCCCAACAGAGAACGGATTCAGGCTTACAACTGCTTGATTCGCTTAATGGCCGTGTGCTTCAGACTTATGGCAGCATGATTCTCTTAATGACCGACATAAAAAACAGTCAGAAAGTCAGATCCAGTCATGGTGGTGCCTTGATTTACAACCATCAGGCCTCAATGACCAAAATTCCAGACACCAATGGTGATCATACCTCGAGGACTAACCATTGCACTAACACAGACTTCAGAGGATCATTAGAACTGCAGAAAAAACAATGGCTACCAATCTGCCTTCCATTGAGGACCTGTATACTGCACGAGTCAAAAAGAGGGCTGTGAAAATATTTACAGACCCCTCACATCCTGGACATAAACTGTTTCAACTCCTACCCTCAAAACGACACTACAGAGCACTGCACACCAGAACAACTAGACACAAGGACAGTTTCTTCCCAAACGCCATCACTCTGCTAAACAAATAATTCTCTCAACACTGTCAAACTATTTACTGAATCTGCACTACTATTAATCTCCTCATGGTTCCCATCACCAATCTCTTTCCACTTATGACTGTATGACTGTGATTTTGTTGCTTGTATCCTTACAATTTATATTGAAATTGATTGTTTGCTGATTGCTTATTTGTACCCTATGACTATCATTAAGTGGTGCACCTTAGATTTCTTGATGAAGTATCTTTTCTTTATGTACACTGAGAGCATATGCACCAAAGACAAATTCCTTGTGTGTCCAATCACACTTGGCCAATGAAGAATTCTATTCTATTCTATTCTATTCTATTCTATTCTATTCTATTCTATTCTATTCTATTCTATTCTATTCTATTCTATTCTATTCTATTCTATTTGCACTAAGAGCGTATGCACCAAGACAAATTCCTTGTGTGTCCAATCACACTTGGCCAATAAAAAAATCTCTTCTCTTCTCTTCTCTTCTCTTCTCTTCTCTTCTCTTCTCTTCTCTTCTCTTCTCTTCTCCTATTCTCCTCTCCTCTCCTCTCCTCCCCTCCTCTGTTCTGTTCCGTTCCCTTCCCTTCCCTTCCATTTCCTTCCATTCCATTCTATTCTATTCTTGCTGCTGCACCATTGTGAAAGTGCGAGGAAGATCTGACTCCCTTCTTTTTCCCCCCCTTTTAACAATATTGAAACAGTATTGTTTAATATTGTTAACAATATTGATATTGTTTTCATTAAACAATTAATATTGTTTAATATTGTTCAACAATATTGAACAATATTTCGCTGTCAAAAGGTTCAAACGGTCCTTTCCTTCTGCCAAGGGAGCCAACACGTGATTGTAGACAAAGGGTTACTAATGGTTACTCCAATTAGATAGAAACGGATAAGTGTAGCGTGTAGCTTTGCAACTCGTCATTTTAGGTAATATACCATTAATAACAATCCTTGACTTTTTTTCCCCAAGTGTTTGTTCATTAATTCCCGGATGTATTTATGAAAAATGCATCCATCACAGCATCTGACAATCCAGGAAAAACAACAACAACAACAACAACAACATTAATGTGGATGGAAGAAAACCATGGGGAGCCAGTTCTGTAAACAGGTGGACCCAGTAAAACAGAATAACAGAGTTGGAAGGAACCTTAGAGGTCTTCTAGTCCAACCCCCTGCTCAAGCAGGAGACCCTATACCGTTTTTTGGGTTTTTTTTGCATTTATATCCCGCTCTTCTCCGAAGACTCAGGGCGGCTTACACTGTGTTAAGCAATAGTCTTCATCCATTTGTATATTATATACAAAATCAACTTATTGCGCCCAACAATCTGGGTCCTCATTTTACCTACCTTATAAAGGATGGAAGGCTGAGTCAACTTTGGGCCTGGTGAGGCTTGAACCTGCAGTAATTGCAAGCAGCTGCTGTTAATAACAGACTGTCTTAGCGGTCTGAGCCACAGATAGATAGATGGCTGTCCAATCTTTTCTTTAAATCCTCCAGTTCACATTCCTCCATACTGGTGCAATATTTATTTATTTATTTAGGACTGGGTGTTCTGTTAATATGATTTATTGGGTAGGGATTTTCAGTCTTCACTATGAGTTGTATTGTGTTGGGGGGGGTGCACTGAGGGAGCTCAACCAATCTCATTGTACATACGTTGTGCACTGACAACAAAAATTTGAATTGAATTTGCGTTTGCAAGGAACAAGAGATGAAGGCACAACAACAACTGGCAACTACTACAACGGAAACAGTGGGAGGAGCAAGGCCTAAAGTAAAATGTGATCTGCGGCTGGTGTTCCAAAAGTTTCCTTCGGCCGATAATGGCAATTAAACTATTATCTTGGAATGTTAATGGCCTGAATTCACCGCAGAAGAGAAGGAAAGTATTTCATTATTTGAAACAATTTAAAAATGACATTACCTGTTTACAAGAAACACATATTAGATCTTGCTAAATGTTGGAGATGCGATTGTGAAGATGCTACTTATTACCATATATGGTGGACTTGTAAAAAAGTTAAAGCATTTTGGATTAAAGTATGGTGGATCATGCAGAATATTTTGAAAAAGAAGATTAAGTTTACTCCGCAGTTCTTTCTACTAGGAATAATTATGGACTATACAGCTATAGAGACTAAATTGATTTTGAACTTAATAACAGTCGCAAGACTTTTGATTGCTCAGTATTGGAAGAAAGAAGAATTACCTACAATCGAAGAATGGACACTCAAAGTATCAAATCTGGCAGAGATGACAAAAATCTCCGCTTACTTGAAAGACTATACACTAGAAAAATATATTTTAGAATGGAAAATGTGGATTGATTATATTTAAAATAAGTATCAGATAAAAAAAATATCGAATAGCATATGAGTAAATTTAGGAAATATTTTGTATTAGATATATTTTTGAAGGAGAGGGGAATTGAGAGTGTGACTAAGTGTGGTGTGATTATAATTTAGGAATTATTTTGGATTATGATTGTTAGTTTTGATACCCTGCATTTTGTTCTGGGAAGTCGGGGTGGGGGGTGGGGGGTAAGGGGGAGGGGAATTGGGAGGGGTTTGGTAGAGATGGAGTGATGGTTAATGTACAGGGATTATTGAAGAAATATAATTAATGTAGGGTCGGGTCTGCATAGTTACCATTTTAGAACGGTGAGGAGGGAGAAAAGAGAGAGTAGGAGGTAGGAAAGAGGAGAAGAGGATGGAAGAGGGATAGTAGAGGGAGAAGGAAGGTGTAGGGTGGAGGGAGGAGCGGATGTAGATAAGAGAAGGAGAGGAAGGTTTGGAAAGTAAAAGAAGGTAGAAGAGGGAAGAGTGTTAAAAAGGGTGGTGGTGACTGGGCAAGCCCGACTAATTATATATAACTGTACATTGGATGAATTATTTGATATGATTGTAAAAATAAAACTTTTTATAAAAAAAAAAAATTGAATTGAGTGATGGAGCACCTACAACTTCTAAAGGCAAACCATTCCACTGATTAATTAATCTGGGAGGATAGAAGGACAGAGTTGGAAGGGACCATGGAGGTCTTCTAGTCCAACCCCCACCCACCCACCCCGCTCAAAAGCAAGAAAGCTTATACCATTCCAGACAGGTGGTTGTCCTGTCTCTTCTTGAAAACTTCTGGTATTGGAGCAGCCGCAACAGCTGGAGGAAAGCCGTTTTGCTGATTAATTGATTAATTTGCTGATTAATTGTTCTCACTGTCAGGAAATTTCTCCTTTAGTTTTAGTGAAAATATCAGATCTTTGGTTCTCAACATCTCAAAAAAGCTGTGGAGACTCTAGAAAGAGTGCAGAGAAGAGCAACCAAGAGGATGAGGGGACTGGAGGCTTAAACATATGATAAACGGTTGCAGGAACTGGGCGTGGCTAGTCTAGTGAAAAGAAGGATGGGGTGACACGATAGCAGTCTTCTAATATTAACTAACCAAGGAGAGATGCAATCAAGAATTAAGGAGAAATTTCCTGACAGTGAGAACAATTAATCAGCATAATGACTTGCCTTCAGAAGTTGTGAATACTCCAACACTGGAGTTTTTCAAGAAGAGATTGGACAACCATTTGTCTGAAGTGGGTATAGGGTTTCCTGCCTAAGCAGGGGGTTGGACTAGAAGACCTCCAAGGTCCCTTCCAACTCTGTTGTTATGTTATGTTATGTTATGTTATGTTATGTTATGTTATGTTATGTTATGTTATGTTATGTTATGTTATGTTATGTTATGTTATGTTGTTCTGTTCTGTTCTGTTCTGTTCTGTTTTGTTCTATTCTATTCTATTCCATATTTTCCATCCCATCCCATCCCATCCCCTATTCTGTTCTGTTCTGTTCTATTCTATTCTATTCTATATTTTCCATCCCATCCCATCCCATCCCATCCCCTATTCTGTTCTGTTCTGTTTTGTTCTATTCTATTCTATTCCATATTTTCCATCCCATCCCATCCCATCCCATCCCCTGTTCTGTTCTGTTCTATTCTATTCTATTCCATATTTTCCATCCCATCCCATCCCATCCCCTGTTCTGTTCTGTTCTGTTCTGTTCTATTCTATTCCATATTTTCCATCCCATCCCATCCCATCCCATCCCATCCCATCCCATCCCATCCCATCCCATCCCCTATTCTATTCTGTTCTGTTCTATTCTATTCTATTACATATTTTCCATCCCATCCCATCTCATCCCATCCCATCCCATCCCCTATTCTATTCTATTCTATTCTATTCTATTCTATTCTATTCTATTCTATTCTATTCTATTCTATTCTATTCTATTCTTACAGTTAACTGGCCCTACAGGTAGTCCTTGACTTATGATGATTCATTTAGTGACCGTTCTTCTGTTGGTGATTACATAGGGATTCCAGGTTGATCCGTCTTTTAACTCCACCCCCAGGTGCTGCCACGCCTTCCCTTACTTATACAGAAAGAATCGTGCTGGCTGTCAATGACACTTATTTTAAATGACCTGCATTTTTGTTCTTACGATAAGACTTGCCCACTTCTTGTTAGACGGATTGCTCCTGAGGAAGTCACTTCATCCCTGAAAGGATTGATTTTCTCCAGTGTTGGGTCATTTGCATGGGTCGGCTGCCGGGGGTTCGGGGGAACCTCTAGCTAAGATTCTGTGCAGTTTGGAGAACCCTCAAATCCCACTCCTGGCTGGGCCCGCCCACCCCACCGCTCCCAGGAGTCCCCACATCAGGGGTGAAATGCTCCTGGTTCGGACCAGATCACCCGATCTGGTAGTGATGGTGGCGGGTGGTTCGGAGAACCGGTAGCAAAAATCCCTGCCCCCCACCGCCCCAGCTGAGCCACGCGATCATCAGAGGTTGTTGTTTTTTTTTACTTTTAAAAGCATTTTTTCTTCCACCGAAAAATGCTTTTAAAAGTAAAAAAAAAAAAAAGGCTCTGATGATCGCATGGCTTAGCTGGGATCGTCAGAACCCTTTAAAAACATTTTTTCTACAACCTCTTTGGCTGAAGAGGTTTTTCAAAAAAAGCTTTTAAAAGGCTCCTCTGGCGATCCCAGCTGAGTTGCCTGATCACCAGAACCCTTTAAAAGCATTTTTTTGGCCGAAGAGGTTGTAGAAAAAATGCTTTTAAAAGATTCTGGCGATCAGGCAAATCAGCTGGGATTGTCAGAACCCTTTAAAAGCATTTTTTTTCCTCTGGGGATCCCAGCTGAGTTGCCTGTTCATCACAGGCTTTTAAAAGCATTTTTTTACAACCTCTTCGGCTTCAACTCTGGGAGTTGAGGTCTACAAGTCTTAAAGGGACCAAGGTTGGAGACCCCTGGACTAGGCCACACCAACCATGGCCACGCCCAACCAGCAACCGGGCAGAGAACCCCTTGCTAAAATTTTTGAAGCCCACCCCTGGTCATTTGTGTTATTTGCAACACTTCCCCACAATAAAGACTTAAAGTGACCTCAACTTTGGGTTAATTTTTATGCACCTTCTAAGGTAGCTTCCTTTAAAGAGATGCAGATGGTGTTCGTCACGGCTTCCCTGGTCCGATTTTTCCTCTGTTTCCCAAATCTAGCCCGGCCTGTTTTATGCCTGTAATTTATGTGTTTTTATATTTCTTTTTTACGGCATTTAAATGCAGTTTAAAAAAGAAAAAAAAATTAGGTAGACCGCTCAGAGACGCATTGCCTGACAGGTGGTATATAAATATTTTAAATATGAATGAGAATAGAATAAAGAAATCTTAACCACGAGGCTTCATAGTAAGCTGGGTGTGTTCGGCGTGGAAATTCAATGGAAGAGACACGTCATAAATCTAAGATGTCAACTTAGCAGAATTAATGTTTATTTGGGGAAAGAGAAAGAAAAAGAGGCGAGACTGTTACAACCAAGCGGTTTTAGAAAGAAAGAAAGCTGGACAGCTGAAACTGAATTAGAGAGCATATTTAATTTTGAGCAGGTAGAAGAATCGAATCGAATCGAATCGAATCGAATCGAATAGAATAGAATAGAATAGAATCGAATAGAATCGAATAGAATAGAAAATATGGAATGGAATGGAATGGAATAAAATAGAAAATGTGGAATAGAATAGAATACAGAAAATATGGAATAGAATAGAATAGAAAATATGGAATGGAATGGAATGGAATGGAATAGAATAGAAACTATGGAATAGAATAGAATAGAATAGAATAGAATAGAATAGAATAGAATAGAATAGAATAGAATAGAAAATATGGAATGGAATGGAATGGAATAGAATAGAATACAGAAAATATGGAATAGAATAGAATAGAAACTATGGAATGGAATGGAATGGAATGGAATGGAATAGAATAGAATAGAAACTATGGAATAGAATAGAATAGAATACAGAAAATATGGAATAGAATAGAATAGAATAGAATAGAATAGAATAGAATAGAATAGAATAGAAAAGAAAATATGGAATGGAATGGAATGGAATAGAATAGAATAGAATACAGAAAATATGGAATAGAATAGAATAGAATAGAATAGAATAGAATAGAATAGAATAGAATAGAATAGAATAGAATAGAATAGAAAATATGGAATGGAATGGAATGGAACGGAATGGAATGGAATAGAATAGAGAAAATATGGAATAGAATAGAACAGAACAAAACAGAACAGAACAGAACAGAACAGAATAGAAAATATGGAATGGAATGGAATGGAATAGAATAGAATAGAATAGAATAGAGAAAATATGGAATAGAATAGAATAGAATAGAATAGAATAGAATAGAATAGAACAGAACAGAACAGAACAGAACAGAACAGAACAGAATAGAATGAGTTGGAAGGTATCTTGGAGGTCTTCTAGTCCAGTCCCCGGGAACCTCTCCTCTCCTCTCCTCTCCTCTCCTCTCCTCTCCTCTCCTCTCCTCTCCTCTCCTATCCTATCCTCTCCTCTCCTCTCCTCTCCTATCCTATCAGGTCTGTATTCTGTATTCCATTTGCCATTCTTCTTACAGTTTTTTTTTTTGATAGCGTGATTAATTTGCTACGGGATAATCCCCACTACAGATGTTCCTTAAGGTACGTTACGGGCCACCGGGAGAAACTGGAACTAAGTACACACAGTTGACTTTATATAATAACAGGAATGGCTTCCTTTAATTGCATATTCCACAGCGAAAATGCAGAGGTATAAAAGTTAATCACTAGTCAGGCCACCCGTATTTCTGGGTTGTGGGGGGAGAAATAAAAGGACTTTAATACCATCTTTATCCCATGAAGTACCATTGTTATACCAGCATATTATGAAGAGTTTATTAAACCAGCGATAATCTATTCCAGATAAAGCTATCGGTATGGCCCACGGAACGCAGATCAGACAGAATGATGAGAGGTTATTGTTAAAATATGCAAATCCACGTAATGCAAAAGCTCCAGCCCCACCCCCCACCCCCATATTTAATTTTTTTTCCTTTAAAAAAATATCCCAATCTTTTTCCTTTCCCCCGGTATGAAGCTAACCTCATGTTTATTGAGTTCAAGACCATATAATAGAACGTAATAGCTATCCATCAGATGCTTGGATCTGTTTTGATTACAAAAAGGGACATCTCGGTGAATCAATCAGGAAATGAATAAGGTTGTGGACTTGTACAAAATCAAGAGGTGTTTTCATGCAAATCTCGCCAGCCGTTAAGTCTTTAAGCAAGGAAATTGTAGGTTTTTATCAAGTATCGGACAGGTCTTCCACTGTCATCTAAATAGCCATGGAATATCAAGTGACAGTCGTTAGACATGAATTTCCTTTCAGGACAATCTGCTTAATCCAGAGATGTGAAACTTGATGCTCTCCTGCTAGTTTTTGACTTATGACCGGCTACTTGGTGACTGTTTGAAGGTACAACTGACCTAGATAAGGGGACTTGCAGCCTGGATCTGAAGTTCTGATGGTTGGGTAACCCCCCATCCCTTCACGGCTGTGCAGATGGGTGGTCTCGTATCCCTCCTCCTCCATTAATGGTGGGGTGTTCAGTTTTGAGACAGGACCAGAAGGCAAGCCAAGTGTTGTGTCTGCGCCCCCTGAGCCGGGCCTCCTGCCAGAAAGTGACTTGGAAAGTGAGGGGGAAGGGCCGTCAGCACTTACCCCGGGAGCACCGTCTTCCCTGGCTCAGCTCCAGGAGCCAGAGGCAGGCCAGGTGGAGGAGATAACGAGGCTCCATCCCCTGACTCTTCCCACCCCCCAAGCCACGACTCCAGACCCAGCTGATGGCAATCAGGCCTGGCTGGACCCTAGGTTTCCTAGGCAGGAGAGGCGGGAACAACAGAAGCAGGGGTGGGGCAGGCCTAGGAAGTGCTGAGTCATGGAGCCACACCCCACAGGATATAAAACCAGCAAGCGCTGCTGTGCCTCTTCGTAGCAGGCAGATCAACTGCTTAACTAAGAGCGGAAATACTGTTTGACTCCTTGACATCGAGGGAGATAACAGAGACACTTGGCAGATGCTCGCTAGTTTGCTGCCAGAGCTGATAGTGCCGGCTAATTAAGCCATCGCTCGGACGGAGGCGAGGGGGTACAGAACACCAAGAAACAATGGGTGGAAACTGATCAAGGAGAGAAGCAACCTGGAATTGAGGTGAAACTTCCTAATAGTGAGGACAATTAACCAGTGGAACGGCTTGCCACCAGAAGTTCTGGGTGCTCCATCACTGGACGTTTATAAGAAGAGACTGGACAGCCACTTGTCTGAAATGGTAAAGGGTTCCTGCTTGAGTAGGGGGTCGGACTAGATGATCTCCAAAGTCCCTTCCAGCTCAGCGTATAGCTTGGTAACTGTAAGTTGGGTGGACTTCAACTGCCAGAACTCTCCAGCCAACAGGAAGTAAACACATCTTACAGTTTGCCAGCCGGGGAATTCTGGGAGTTGAAGTCCACACATCTTCAAGTTTAGTAAGATTGAGAAACAGTGATGTACAGAGTGGATGGTCTCTTATTCGGCATAAAAAAAAAATCAGAAATGGTTCCCCCCATCCTATAATTTTTGCATTTTAGATAATCCACCCCCCCACCTCACAACCTTCAGAAGTGATCTCCTATAGGGGGATGATTCAAAGCAGGGGCTCCCCCACCTTTTGGGAGCCAGGGACCAGTTTTGTGGAGAGCAGTCAGAAAATGTCTCCTTATTTCCAGGTTGAATCTCTCCTTGTTCAGTTTATTAATAATATTAATAATATCAGAGTTGGAAGGGACCTTGGAGGTCTTCTAGTCCAACCCCCTGCCCAGGCAGGAAACTCTACACCATTTCACACAAATGGCTATCCAACATTTTCTTAAAAATTTCCAGTGCCTTATACACTGTAAGCCGCCCTGAGTCTTCGGAGAAGGGCAGGATATAAATGTAAATAATAAAAAAAAATTTTACAACTTCTGCAAGCAAGTTGTTCCACTGATTAATTGTTCTAACTGCCAGGAAATTTCTCCTTAGTTTCCATCCATTATTCCTTGTCTGGCTTTCAGGTGCCTTGAAAAACAGCTTGGCCCACTCCTCTCTGTGGCAACCCCTGAGATATTGGAAGACTGCTATCCTGTCTCCCCTGGTCCTTCTCTTCACTAGACTAGCCATGCCCAGTTCCTGCAACCATTCTTCATATGTTTTAGCCTCCAGTCCCCTAATCGTCTTGGTTGCTCTTCTCTGCACTCTTTCTAGAGTCTCCACATCTTCTTTATAGTGTGGTGACCAAAACTGGATGCAGGATTCTAAGTGTGGTCTTACTAAGGCTTTATAGAGTGGTATTAGTACTTCATTTGAAGTACTACAACAGTATCTCTGTTACTGCAATTTGGGATTGTGTTGGCTCTTTTGGCTACCACTGCACAGAGTTGGCTCAAATTTAGCTGGTTGACCACTAAGACTGCAAGATCCCTCTCACAGTTACTGCTATTAGAACAAAGAATGTTCTTTCTGTGACAACTCAGTAAGCTCAAACTGCCCAAGGAGCTGCTGATCCAGTTCTACAGAGGAATTATTGAGTCTGTCATTTGCACCTCTATAACTGTCTGGTTCGGTTCTGCAACCCAACAAGAAAAACACAGACTTCAGAGGATAATTAGAACTGCAGAAAAAATAATTGCTACCAACCTGCCTTCCATTGAGGACCTGTATACTGCACGAATCAAGAAGAGGGCCGTGAAAATATTTGCAGATCCCTCGCATCCTGGACATAAACTGTTTCAACTCCTACCCTCAAAACGACGCTATAGAGCACTGCACACCAGAACAACTAGACACAAGAACAGTTTTTTCCCGAAGGCCATCACTCTGCTAAACAAATAATTCCCTCAACACTGTCAGACTATTTACTGAATCTGCACTACTATTAATCGTTTCATAGTTCCCATCACCAATCTCTTTCCACTTATGACTGTATGACTATAACTTGTTGCTGGCAATCCTTATGATTTATATTGATATATTGACCATCAATTGTGTTGTAAATGTTGTACCTTGATGAACGTATCTTTTCTTTTATGTACACTGAGAGCATATGCACCAAGACAAATTCCTTGTGTGTCCAATCACACTTGGCCAATAAAAATTCTATTCTATTCTATTCTATTCTATTAAGCCTGGTTTCTCCCAGCCTGTATGTGCTCTTTTGGTTTTTCTTGCCTAAGTGTAAGAGTTTACATTTCTCTACATTGAATTCCATTTTGTTAGTTAGGGCCCCGTGGCCTGGTGCTGGACCAAAACCCAGGAGTTGGGATTTGAAGCCTGGTTTTCGGTGGAGATTTGGCCAAGAGTTAATCATTTGAGGGCAGAATCTGTGCCATCTAAATGGTTTAAATCAGAAACAAAAGGCACTCGCAATGCTCATTTGTGGCAGCTTTGTTCTCATCTCCATCAGACCTACGGCCAAGAGATGGTTACCAGCATACCCACCTGCCTCGTCAACTGGAAACTGCCTTCAAAACGCAAACAAGCTTGCTACCTTTTTCTGACAGAGATGCTGGCGCCAAGTTCCCTGCAGATTTCGCGTTTGGATTCAGAGAGAATCTGTTATATGGCTGTGACTTGGAAATGTGACTTGAAAGAGAGAGATGAAAAGGGAATGGGGGAGGGAGGAGGAGGAGGGGGAAGAGAGAGAGAGAGAAAGGGAGGAAGGGAGGGAGGGAAGGGAGGAAGAAAGGGAAAAGGAAAGAAAAGGAAAGAAAAGAGAAAAGGAGGAAAGAAGGAAGGAGAAAAGAACAGAAAAAGAAGGAAGGATGGGAAGGAAGGAAGGAAGAAAGAAAAGAAAACAGAGAGAAAGAAGGAGAAAAGAACAGAAAAAAGGAAAAGGAAAAGGAAAGGAAGGAAGGAAGGAAGGAAGGAAGGAAGGAAAAAGAACAGAAAAATAAAAAAGGGAGGGAGAAAAGGAAAAAGGCAGGAAAGTAGGGGAAAAGAACAAAAAAGGAAGAAGGAAAGAAAGAAAGAGGGAGGGAGGGAGGAAGGAAGGAAGGAAGGAGATGGGAATGAGAGAAGGAAGAAAGGGAGGGAGGAAGGGAGGGAGGGAGGAAGGGGAAATGAGGGTGGGAGATAAGTAGGAAGGAAAGAAGGAAGAAAGAAAGAAAGAAAGAGAAAGAGAGAGAAAAGAAAGAAAGAAAGAAAGTTCTTTTTGGTTCTTTCCTGTTTGAGTAGTAATCAATAAACAATACCCCAAACAAGGAATTACCAACTCAGATGGAGCACCCACAATTTCTGGAGCCAAGCCATTCCACTGGTTAATTGTTCTAATTGTCAGTAAATTTGTCCTTAGTCCTTAGTTCTAGGTTGCTTCTCTCCTTGATTAGTGGCCTAACTGACCAGATGATTGAAGTCAACCAAAGGTTTCTGAAGATCAACAGGGAACAGGGGCCTTGGAGGTCTTCTAGTCCAGGGGTCTCCAACCTTGGCAACTTTAAGACTTGTGGACTTCAACTCAACCACAAGTCTTCAGCTTCAACCACAAGTCTTAAAGTTGCCAAGGTTGGAGACCCTGTTCTAGTCCAACCCGCTGACCTAGAACCTAGACCAGGGGTCCCCAACTTTTTGGACCTCAGGGACCACCAAGTCCATAATTTTAAATCCTGGGGACCACTAATACGAATCCAGTGCACAGCTTGCTGAAGCTCCTGGACTCCCAGTGACGGGATGGGGTCCTTCAGGCACTGTCCCTCCTCTCTCTTTCTCCCCCCGCTCCCCTCTCTCTCCCACTCATTGTCTCATTCTGTCTCTCCCCCCTCTCTTTCTCTCTCTCCCACTCATTCTGTCATCTCTCTTTCTCTCCCTCTCCCTCTCTCTTTCACTATCTCTCTCCCTCTTTCTCTCTCTTTCTCTCTCTCTTTTTCCCCCTTTCTCTCTCTCCCACTCATTCTGTCATCTCTTCTCTCTCCCCTCTCTCTTTCTCTCTCTCCTCTCTCTCCTCTCTCTCTCCCCTCTCTTCTCTCTCTCTCTCTCTGTCTCTCTCTCTCCCTTCTTTCTCTCACCCTTTCTTTCTCTCTCTCTCTCTATCCTTCTCTCTTTCTCCCCTCTCCCCTTTCTCTCTCTCTCCCCTCTCTGTCTCTCTCTCTCTCCCACTCATTCTGTCATCTCTCTCTCCCCTTTCTTTCTCTCTCTCCTCTCTCTCCCACTCATTCTGTCATCTCTTCTCTCTCTCTTTCTCTCTCTCTCCCCCTTTCTTTCTCTCACCCCCTCTCTTTCTCTCTCTCTCTCTCTCTCTCCCACATTTTCTCTCATTCTCTCTTTCTTCCCCCCCCCCCACTCTCTCTCTCTCTCTCATTCTGATTCTCCGCGTGTTCCTTTCAGAGCCAGGCAGCTTCGAGCATGAGCTGCAAAGAGAGTGCCCCCCTGAGCGACATCCCCGGGCAGGCGGCCAAGCCAGGCGGTGGAGTTTTCCCTCTGGCTGAGTAAGCAGCCCAGAGACTCCGGGAGGAGGAGGAGGAGGCGGGCAGAAGTGGGTGGGCAGAGTTCTTGGGAGAAAGAAGGCGCGCCAGGAAGGACCGCTGCCTGCTGCACCAATATTGCAAAATTCAGGTGGGGGGTCAATACTTAATGCAAGACATCCCCCTTCGGCCCCGCACTTCTTCCAAGAAGCGGTGTTCTCTCTCTCTCTCTCATTCTCTCTTATTCTCTTTCTCTGTCTCTCATTTACTCATTCTGATTCTCTCTCTTCTCTCTCTCTCATTCTCTTTCTCATTTTGCGCAGCATCAGCATTCCGCCTCGGTATATTTGCCCAGCCGGTGGAGCAAAACAGCCCTCGTCTCTTGCTGCTTGGGACTCGGAGCTATAAACGGCGTCTGATCAGGGGAGCAGCCGGATTTTGCTCTCCATTGCAGACGCCAGATCAGCCCGTGCAAGCTCTCGTCTCTCGAGGAGCCTGGCTGAAGTTTCCTGCGCCGTTTCAGCAAGCGCTCCTCATGAGACGAGAGCTTGATGGGACCCGATTTGGCATCTGCAATAGAGAGTAAAATCCGGCTGTTTCCCGGACCAGTCGCCATTTACCGCTCCGAGTTCCAAACGGCAGGAGACGAGGGCTGCTTTGCACCACTGGCTGGGCAAATATCCCGAGGCAGAATGCTGATACTGCGCAAGTACAAGTAGTGCATCCCTCCCACAGCTTCCAGCCATTGCAATCACTGCTTCAGCCCGCTTGCGCCACAGCTCCTCCACCAGGGTGGACTGGCAAAAATACGAAGATTTCTCCATGGACCACCAAAATTTTCTCGTGGACCACCAGTGGTCCGCGGACCACCGGTTGGTGGTCTATTTTCTATTATCTACTTTCAATTTTTTTATCTCAGAGCAACCTGCTATGGGAAAGGTACATTTTGTCTACAGGTTTTTATTGATTTTATTTAAAACGTTCTTCGGTCTGTTTTTGCAAGAGAGGACAATCTGCTCCCAGCCCCTTCCTTCGAGGCTGATGGGTGCAAACCCTGCCCTATAACCCAATCTTCACCCCCTCCTTTCCACCCCCCCCACCCCCATTGCTTCTCATTCATAAGAGCTTTTCGCACATTAATTAAAAATAGCTTTAGCTGGAAAGAGAAGAAAAGGAAGGAGGGGTGGGGGAAGCTAAAAGGGGAAGATTGCAGCAGCCCTAATTAATGGAATTACCAGCTAGTGAAAGCTTTCCTGATGAGCTCTCCTGTTGTTCCTCCTCACACACCCCCTGCATAAAAACATATATATGCAAAAACCCCTCCCCCCCATAAATCTGTTGCTTAGCAGCCAGCAGTGACCTTTCAATGTGCAAGAAAGTACCAACTGGGGTGGGGGAGGAGAAGGAACCAGTGTGAAGCTCAAGAACTCCATCAGAATAGAGCTGGAAGGGACCTTGGAGGTCTTCTAGTCCAGCCCCCCTCCCCCCATCCACTGCTCAAGCAGGAGAGCCTATACCATTTGAGACAAAAGACTGTCCAGTCTCTTTTTGAAAGCCTCCAGTGATGCAGCATCCACAACTTCTGCAGGCAAGTTGTTCCACTTATTAATTGTTCTAACTGTCAGGAAATTTCTGCTTAGTTCTTAAAGTTGCTTCTTTCCTTGATCAGTTTCCACCCATTGCTTCTTGTCCTGCCTTCAGGTGCTTTGGAGAAAAACATGGCATAGTGGTTTATTTTTGAAAAGAACAGAACAGAACAGAACAGAATAGAATAGAGAAAATATGGAATGGAATGAATAGAATAGAAACTATGGAATAGAATAGAATACAGAAAATATGGAATAGAATAGAAACTATGGAATGGAATAGAATAGAACAGAACAGAACAGAACAGAATAGAATAGAAAATATGGAATAGAATAGAAAATATGGAATAGAATAGAAACTATGGAATAGAATAGAATCGAATAGAATAGAAAATATGGAATGGAATGGAATGGAATGGAATGAATAGAATAGAAAAGAAAGAAAGCTGGACAGCTGAAACTGAATTAGAGAGCATATTTAATTTTGAGCAGGTAGAAGAATCGAATCGAATAGAATAGAATAAAGAAATCTTAACCACGAGGCTTCATAGTAAGCTGGGTGTGTTCGGCGTGGAAATTCAATGGAAGAGACACGTCATAAATCTAAGATGTCAACTTAGCAGAATTAATGTTTATTTGGGAAAGAGAAAGAAAAGAGGCGAGACTGTTACAACCAAGCGGTTTTAGAAAAGAAAGAAAGCTGGACAGCTGAAACTGAATTAGAGAGCATATTTAATTTTGAGCAGGTAGAAGAATCGAATCGAATAGAATAGAACAGAACAGAACAGAATAGAATAGAAACTATGGAATGGAATGGAATGGAATGGAATGAATAGAATAGAATAAAGAAATCTTAACCACGAGGCTTCATAGTAAGCTGGGTGTGTTCGGCGTGGAAATTCAATGGAAGAGACACGTCATAAATCTAAGATGTCAACTTAGCAGAATTAATGTTTATTTGGGAAAGAGAAAGAAAAAGAGGCGAGACTGTTACAACCAAGCGGTTTTAGAAAAGAAAGAAAGCTGGACAGCTGAAACTGAATTAGAGAGCATATTTAATTTTGAGCAGGTAGAAGAATCGAATCGAATAGAATAGAATACAGAAAATATGGAATGGAATGAATAGAATAGAACAGAACAGAACAGAACAGAACAGAACAGAATAGAATACAGAAAATATGGAATGGAATGGAATGAATAGAATAGAAACTATGGAATAGAATAGAATAGAACAGAATAGAATACAGAAAATATGGAATGGAATGGAATGGAATGGAATAGAATAGAATACAGAAAATATGGAATAGAATAGAGAAAATATGGAATAGAATAGAACAGAACAGAACAGAACAGAATAGAATAGAAACTATGGAATAGAATAGAATAGAAAATATGGAATAGAATAGAATAGAGAAAATATGGAATGGAATGGAATGGAATGGAATGGAATGGAATAGAATAGAATAGAAACTATGGAATAGAATAGAAACTATGGAATAGAATAGAATAGAATAGAATAGAAACTATGGAATAGAATAGAAAATATGGAATAGAATAGAAACTATGGAATAGAATAGAATAGAAACTATGGAATAGAATAGAAAATATGGAATAGAATAGAACAGAATAGAATACAGAAAATATGGAATGGAATGGAATGGAATGGAATGGAATAGAATAGAATAGAAACTATGGAATAGAATAGAATAGAAAATATGGAATAGAATAGAACAGAATAGAATAGAAAATATGGAATGGAATAGAATAGAACAGAATAGAATAGAATAGAAAATATGGAATAGAATAGAATAGAATAGAATAGAAACTATGGAATAGAATAGAAAATATGGAATGGAATGGAATGGAATAGAATAGAAACTATGGAATAGAATAGAATAGAAAATATGGAATGGAATGGAATAGAATAGAATAGAATAGAATAGAATAGAATAGAATAGAATAGAACAGAACAGAACAGAACAGAACAGAACAGAATAGAATAGAAAATATGGAATGGATTGGAATGGAATAGAATAGAATAGAGAAAATATGGAATAGAATAGAACAGAACAGAACAGAACAGAACAGAATAGAAATATGGAATGGAATAGAACAGAATAGAATAGAAAATATGGAATGGAATGGAATGGAATGGAATGGAATAGAATAGAAAATATGGAATAGAATAGAACAGAATAGAATAGAAAAGAAAATATGGAATGGAATGGAATGGAATAGAATAGAAACTATGGAATAGAATAGAACAGAACAGAACAGAATAGAATAGAATAGAATAGAAACTATGGAATAGAATAGAGAAAATATGGAATAGAATAGAATAGAATAGAAACTATGGAATAGAATAGAATACAGAAAATATGGAATAGAATAGAGAAAATATGGAATAGAATAGAGAAAATATGGAATAGAATAGAAAATATGGAATGGAATGGAATAGAATAGAATAGAAAATATGGAATAGAATAGAACAGAACAGAATAGAATAGAATAGAATAGAATAGAAACTATGGAATAGAATAGAAAATATGGAATGGAATGGAATACAATAGAATAGAATAGAGAAAATATGGAATGGAATGGAATAGAATAGAATAGAATAGAATAGAGAAAATATGGAATGGAATGGAATAGAATAGAATAAAGAAAATATGGAATAGAATAGAATAGAGAAAATATGGAATAGAATAGAAACTATGGAATAGAATAGAAACTATGGAATAGAATAGAAACTATGGAATAGAATAGAATACAGAAAATATGGAATAGAATAGAATAGAAACTATGGAATAGAATAGAATAGAACAGAATAGAATAGAAACTATGGAATAGAATAGAATAGAATAGAAAATATGGAATAGAATAGAATAGAAACTATGGAATAGAATAGAAAATATGGAATAGAATAGAACAGAACAGAACAGAATAGAATAGAACAGAATAGAATAGAGAAAATATGGAATAGAATAGAATAGAATAGAATAGAATAGAATAGAATAGAATAGAATAGAAAATATGGAATGGAATGGAATAGAATAGAATAGAGAAAATATGGAATAGAATAGAATAGAATAGAATAGAACAGAACAGAATAGAAATATGGAATGGAATGGAATGGAATAGAATAGAATAGAAACTATGGAATAGAATAGAAAAGATGCAATTTGGAGATGGTTTTTAAGAATAATTAGGGCAATTTATGGAGAGCAAACAGCACAGATTATAATCAATGGTAGCTTAACAGAACCTTTTAAGATTGCGAAAGGAACAAGACAGGGATGTCCTTTATCACCATTATTGTTTATTTTAACTCTAGAACCATTATTGGATAAAATACGAGAAATAAAGGACTTTAATACCATCTTTATCCCATGAAGTACCATTGTTATACCAGCATATTATGAAGAGTTTATTAAACCAGCGATAATCTATTCCAGATAAAGCTATGGCCCACGGAACGCAGATCAGACAGAATGATGAGAGGTTATTGTTAAAATGTGCAAATCCACGTAATGCAAAAGCTCCAGCCCCACCCCCACCCCATATTTAATTTTTTTTCCTTTAAAAAAATATCCCAATCTTTTTCCTTTCCCCCGGTATGAAGCTAACCTCATGTTTATTGAGTTCAAGACCATATAATAGAACGTAATAGCTATCCATCAGATGCTTGGATCTGTTTTGATTACAAAAAGGGACATCTCGGTGAATCAATCAGGAAATGAATAAGGTTGTGGACTTGTACAAAATCAAGAGGTGTTTTCATGCAAATCTCACCAGCCGTTAAGTCTTTAAGCAAGGAAATTGTAGGTTTTTATCAAGTATCGGACAGGTCTTCCACTGTCATCTAAATAGCCATGGAATATCAAGTGACAGTCGTTAGACATGAATTTCCTTTCAGGACAATCTGCTTAAACCAGAGATGTGAAACTTGATGCTCTCCTGCTAGTTTTTGACTTATGACCGGCTACTTGGTGACTGTTTGAAGGTACAACTGACCTAGATAAGGGGACTTGCAGCCTGGATCTGAAGTTCTGATGGTTGGGTAACCCCCCATCCCTTCACGGCTGTGCAGATGGGCGGTCTCGTATCCTCCTCCTCCATTAATGGTGGGGTGTTCAGTTTTGAGACAGGACCAGAAGGCAAGCCAAGTGTTGTGTCTGCGCCCCTGAGCCGGGCCTCCTGCCAGAAAGTGACTTGGAAAGTGAGGGGAAGGGCCGTCAGCACTTACCCGGGAGCACCGTCTTCCCTGGCTCAGCTCCAGGAGCCAGAGGCAGGCCAGGTGGAGGAGATAACGAGGCTCCATCCCCTGACTCTTCCCACCCCCCAAGCCACGACTCCAGACCCAGCTGATGGCAATCAGGCCTGGCTGGACCCTAGGTTTCCTAGGCAGGAGAGGCGGAACAACAGAAGCAGGAAATGATTACATATAAAGATCTTTTGTATACTGAAAGAGGTAATTTGCAGTTAAAATCTCTGCAAGTATTAAGAGAGGAAGGAAAAATTATACTTGGTTTCAATATGAGCAATTACATGCTAGATGGAAGGAGATCAAAAATTGGTATAGAGCAGAACGAGGAAATTTGGTAAAGCAAATTAGAAATCAGACTCAGGAGCATATAAAGAGATTGTATAATGTGTTACTTGAAATAGATTCTGAAAGGACTTGGTAAAGGACTGTATGACCTGAATGAGTTTTATTGCAGGTTTGAAAGGAAACTACAGCCACCTACCTCCACAACCCCCATCTGAGACACACCAACAACAGCCAAGCCTTCTACAACTGACCCCATTTCATTGGGTTCACAACCCCTAGTGATCACAGAAAAGGAAGTGCAGGACCTATTTCACAGACAAAAGCCTGGAAAAACTCCAGGCCCAGACAAGATAACTCCTTCTTGCTTAAAAGTCTGTGCTGACCAATTGGCCCCCATCTTCACCCATATTTTCAACAAATCACTAGAGATGTGCTATGTTCCTTTTTGCTTCAAATGCTCTACCATCATCCCAGTGCTGAAGAAGGATCACTATCAAGGAACTGAATGACTACAGACCAGTTGCTTTAACATCTGTAGACATGAAAGCCTTTGAAAGGCTAATGCTTTCCTACTTGAAAACCATCACGGATACGCTGTTAGACCCCTTGCAATTTGCATACCGAGCAAATAGATCAACAGATGATGCTGTTAATATGGCTCTGCACTACATCCTACAACATCTTGAATCTCCAAAGATCTATTCAAGGGTCCTCTTTGTAGACTTTAGGAGAAACCCTTCCATACTTCCACCTCTCACAATATTAGACAACACAGTATCAACAGTAGAAACTTTCAAATTTCTAGGTTCTATCATATCGCAAGATCTAAAATGGACAGCTAACATCAAAAACATCATCAAAAAAGGACAACAAAGAATGTTCTTTCTGTGCCAACTCAGGAAGCTCAAACTGCCCAAGGAGCTGCTGATCCAGTTCTACAGAGGAATTATTGAGTCTGTCATTTGCACCTCTATAACTGTCTGGTTTGGTTCTGCAACCCAACAAGAAAAACACAGACTTCAGAGGATAATTAGAAGTGCAGAAAAAATAATTGCTACCAACCTGCCTTCCATTGAGGACCTGTATACTGCACGAATCAAGAAGGAGGCCGTGAAAATATTTATAGACCCCTCGCATCCTGGATATTAATTGGTTATAAACTGAGTATGAGCAGTGTGACACATAGTTATCAAAGAGACAGAAGCAATTTTATCACATTTCATTTTCAAATTATGGTGATGAACGAGTTTCATTTTATTCTAATTTGATTAAAGTAAAATTCTAGCAACTATACTAATTTAAAGAATCAGTTTCATTTAAAAAGGTCCAAAAGCAATGATTAAATGCTAGAAACTAATTACCGTATATACTCGAGTATATACGGCTTATACTGAGTCCCCAGTTTACCCCAGTTTTTGGGGTAAAATTAGACCTCGGCTTATACTCGAGTATATACGGCTTATACTCGGATCGGCTTATATTCGAGTATATACGGCTTATACTCGAGTATATACGGCTTATACTCGGATCGGCTTATATTCGAGTATATACGGCTTATACTGAGTCCCCAGTTTACCCCAGTTTTTGGGGTAAAATTAGACCTCGGCTTATACTCGAGTATATACGGCTTATACTGAGTCCCCAGTTTACCCCAGTTTTTGGGGTAAAATTAGACCTCGGCTTATACTGAGTCCCCAGTTTACCCCAGTTTTTGGGGTAAAATTAGACCTCGGCTTATACTCGAGTATATACGGCTTATACTCGAGTTTTTTTCTTCTTTTTCACATTATACCGGATGGCGCAAACTTGGCGGGCTTTTGCATTAGCTGGGAAGCCCTGCCGGTGCAGTGAGAGGGCGGGCGGGAGCCGCCAGCCTTCTCGGCTGAGGGAGGGAGGAAGGGAGGAAGAAAGGAAAAGGAAAAGAACAGAAAAATAAAAAAAAAAAAAAAAAAAAAAAAAAAAAAACACAGACTTCAGAGGATAATTAGAACTGCAGAAAAAATAATTGCTACCAACCTGCCTTCCATTGAGGACCTGTATACTGCACGAATCAAGAAGAGGGTCGTGAAAATATTTACAGATCCCTCACATCCTGGACATAAACTGTTTCAACTCCTACCCTCAAAACGACGCTATAGAGCCCTGCACACCAGAACAACTAGACACAAGAACAGTTTTTTCCCGAAGGCCATCACTCTGCTAAACAAATAATTCCATCAACACTGTCAGACTATTTACTGAATCTGCACTACCATTAATCTTCTCATTGTTCCCATCACCAATCTCTTTCCACTTATGACTGTATGACTATAACTTGTTGCTGGCAATCCTTATGATTTATATTGATATATTGACCATCAATTGTGTTGTAAATGTCGTACCTTGATGAAGGTATCTTTTCTTTTCTGTACACTGAGAGCATATGCACCAAGACAAATTCCTTGTGTGTCCAATCACACTTGGCCAATAAAAATTCTATTCTATTCTATTCTATTCTATTAAGCCTGGTTTCTCCCAGCCTGTATGTGCTCTTTTGGTTTTTCTTGCCTAAGTGTAAGAGTTTACATTTCTCTACATTGAATTCCATTTTGTTAGTTAGGGCCCCGTGGCCTGGTGCTGGACCAAAACCCAGGAGTTGGGATTTGAAGCCTGGTTTTCGGTGGAGATTTGGCCAAGAGTTAATCATTTGAGGGCAGAATCTGTGCCATCTAAATGGTTTAAATCAGAAACAAAAGGCACTCGCAATGCTCATTTGTGGCAGCTTTGTTCTCATCTCCATCAGACCTACGGCCAAGAGATGGTTACCAGCATACCCACCTGCCTCGTCAACTGGAAACTGCCTTCAAAACGCAAACAAGCTTGCTACCTTTTTCTGACAGAGATGCTGGCGCCAAGTTCCCTGCAGATTTCGCGTTTGGATTCAGAGAGAATCTGTTATATGGCTGTGACTTGGAAATGTGACTTGAAAGAGAGAGATGAAAAGGGAATGGGGGGGAGGGAGGGAGGGAGGGAGGGAGGAAGGGAGGGAGGGAGGAAAAGGAAGGGAGGGAGGGAGGAAAAAAGGAAGGAAAGGAAAGGAAGAAGGAAGAAAGGGAGGGAGGAAGGGAGGGAGGAAGGGAGGAAGAAAGGAAAAGGAAAGAAAAGGAAAGAAAGAGAAAGGAGGAAAGAAGGAAGGAGAAAAGAACAGAAAAAGAAGGAAGGAAGGAAAGAAGGAAGGATGGGAAGGAAGGAAAAGAACAAAAAGGAAGAAGGAAAGAAAAGGAAAAGGAAAGAAAAGGAAAAGGAAAAGGAAAAGGAAAGGAAGGAAGGAAGGAAGGAAGGAAGGAAGGAAGGAAGGAAGGAAGGAAGGAAGGAAAAGAACAGAAAATAAAAAGGGAGGGAGAAAAGGAAAAGGAAGGAAGGAAGGAAGGAAAAGAACAAAAAAGGAAGAAGGAAAGAAAGAAAGAGGGAGGGAGGGAGGAAGGAAGGACGGAAGGAGATGGGAATGAGAGAAGGAAGAAAGGGAGGGAGGAAGGGAGGGAGGGAGGAAGGGGAAATGAGGGTGGGAGATAAGTAGGAAGGAAAGAAGGAAGAAAAAGAAAGAAAGAAAGAAAGAGAAAGAGAGAGAAAAGAAAGAAAGAAAGAAAGTTCTTTGTGGTTCTTTCCTGTTTGAGTAGTAATCAATAAACAATACCCCAAACAAGGAATTACCAACTCAGATGGAGCATCCACAATTTCTGGAGCCAAGCCATTCCACTGGTTAATTGTTCTAATTGTCAGTAAATTTGTCCTTAGTCCTTAGTTCTAGGTTGCTTCTCTCCTTGATTAGTGGCCTAACTGACCAGATGATTGAAGTCAACCAAAGGTTTCTGAAGATCAACAGGGAACAGGGGCCTTGGAGGTCTTCTAGTCCAGGGGTCTCCAACCTTGGCAACTTTAAGACTTGTGGACTTCAACTCAACCACAAGTCTTCAGCTTCAACCACAAGTCTTAAAGTTGCCAAGGTTGGAGACCCCTGTTCTAGTCCAACCCGCTGACCTAGAACCTAGACCAGGGGTCTCCAACCTTGGCAACATTAAGACTTTGTGGACTTCAACTCCCAGAATTCCTCAGCCAGTGTTGCTGGCTGAGGAACTCTGGGTGTTGAAGTCCACAAGTCTTAAAGTTGCCAAGGTTGGAGACCCCCTGCCCTAGACTATTCAAGACAAATTCCCTTCCATTGTCTTCTTGAAAGCCTCTAGTGATGGAGCACCGACAACTTCTGGTGGCAACTACTGTTCCACTGATTAATTGTTCTCACTGTCAGGAAATTCCTTCTTAGTTCTAGATTGCTTCTCTCCTGGATTAGTTTCCATCCGTTGCTTCTTCTCCTGCCTTCAGGTGCTTTGGAGAACGGGTTGACCCCATCCTCTTCTTTGGGGCAGCCCCTCAAATATTGGAACACCAAATTAGAGGGGCTTTTTATTGATTTATTTAAAACGTTCTTCGGTCTGTTTTTGCAAGAGAGGGACAATCTGCTCCCAGCCCCCTTCCCTTCGAGGCTGATGGGTGCAAACCCTGCCCTATAACCCAATCTTCACCCCCTCCTTTCCACCCCCCCCACCCCCATTGCTTCTCATTCATAAGAGCTTTTCGCACATTAATTAAAAATAGCTTTAGCTGGAAAGAGAAGAAAAGGAAGGAGGGGTGGGGGAAGCTAAAAGGGGAAGATTGCAGCAGCCCTAATTAATGGAATTACCAGCTAGTGAAAGCTTTCCTGATGAGCTCTCCTGTTGTTCCTCCTCACACACCCCCTGCATAAAAACATATATATGCAAAAACCCCTCCCCCCCATAAATCTGTTGCTTAGCAGCCAGCAGTGACCTTTCAATGTGCAAGAAAGTACCAACTGGGGTGGGGGAGGAGAAGGAACCAGTGTGAAGCTCAAGAACTCCATCAGAATAGAGCTGGAAGGGACCTTGGAGGTCTTCTAGTCCAGCCCCCCTCCCCCCATCCACTGCTCAAGCAGGAGAGCCTATACCATTTGAGACAAAAGACTGTCCAGTCTCTTTTTGAAAGCCTCCAATGATGGAGCATTTACAACTTCTGCAAGCAAGTTGTTCCACTTATTAATTGTTCTAACTGTCAGGAAATTTCTGCTTAGTTCTTAAAGTTGCTTCTTTCCTTGATCAGTTTCCACCCATTGCTTCTTGTCCTGCCTTCAGGTGCTTTGGAGTATAGGAATTTAGCACCCACCCCCCTCCTAGAAGAATGAAATATTTTAGAAAATATTTAAAAGGCAGAATATATTTCCCTGGATGAGAAATGGAGAAACAAGTTTTAAAGACAAAGCAACTCTCCCGCACCTTTGTCAATGGGCCATTAAAGCCTCAGCCAAGCTCAGTCATTTCCCCCCACCTTTGTCAATGGGTCAGAGGTAGAAACTCATTCTCCCCACCTTTGT
Organism: Ahaetulla prasina; assembly: GCF_028640845.1. Classification (NCBI taxonomy): domain Eukaryota; kingdom Metazoa; phylum Chordata; class Lepidosauria; order Squamata; family Colubridae; genus Ahaetulla; species Ahaetulla prasina. The sequence goes on along the minus strand of NC_080540.1, from coordinate 300,027,247 downwards.
CAATGGACCATCATTTGCAACACAATAGGACTCATCTAGCAACAGAAATTCACCACATGGCAAGGCTCAAGCAAGCTTGAGAGACAACCTACAATGTTAGCTAAGACCCCTAGACCACCTGGGAGTTTGACAACCAATCAGGATACTCTTCCTGTGCCCCAGAAAGTTCAAAGCTCAGAAAAAGCATAAAGCCAGGGAGCGCACAGGATCTCATCCCTTTTTCTGTTCAGGATCTCAAGCCATGTGATCCTGGCCACCATTAAACCATCTTTCCAAGCAGCCTCCATGTTTCCAGTGTCTTTGTCCCCACTTGGAACTGAACCCAGATGGATATTTCTTCCAATAGGAGAAGAGCTTGACTCCCTCTTCTTTGTGGCAACCCCTGAGATATTGGGAGACTGCTATCATGTCTCCCCTAGTCCTTCTTTTCATTAAACTAGACATACCCAGTTCCTGCAACCATTCTTCCTAACCAAGACAGAAGCAACCTGGAACTAAGGAGAAAATCCCTAATGGTTAGAGCAATCAACCAATGAAATCGTTTGCCTTCAGAAGTTGTGGATGCTCCATCACTGGAGGCTTTTAAAATGAGACTGGAAAACCATTTGTCTGAAATGATACAGAGTCTCCTGCTGAAGTAGAGGGTTGGACTAGAAGACCTCCAAGGTCTCTTTCAACTCTGTCATTCTGGAAATTAATCAAGAGGAATGGTTTGCCTCCGGAAGTCATAAGTGCTCCATCACTGGAGTTGTTTTTTTTAAAGAATGGAATGGAATGGAATAACAGAGTTGGAAGGGACCTTGGAGATCTTCTAGCCCAACCCCATGCTTAGGCAGGAGACCCTACACCACTTCAGACAAATGGGTATCCAACACCTTCTTAAAAACTTCCAGTGTTGAAGCATTCACAACTTCTGGAGGCAAATTGTCCCACTGGTTAATTGTTCTCACTGTTAGGAAGTTTCTCCTCAGTTCTAGGTTGCTTCTCTCCTTGATTAGTTTCCACTCATTGTTTCTTGTCCTGCCCTCAGGGAGTCAATAGCTTGACTCCCTCTTCTTTGTGGAAGTCCCTGAGATATTGGAACACTGCTATCCTGTCTCCCCTGGTCCTCCTTTTCATCAAACAAAACATCAAACAAAACATACCCAGTTCTTCATATGTTTTAGCCTCCAGTCCCCTAATCATCTTTGTTGCTCTTCTCTGCACTCTTTCTAGAGTCTCAACATCTTTTTTACATCGTGGCGACCAAAACTGGATGCAGTATTCCAAGTGTGGCCTTACCAAGGCATTATAAAGTGGTATTAACACCAGATCTTGATTCCAGCCCTCTGTTAAAGCAGCCTAGAAGCAGCCTCTACAGATCTGGCCATCATTACCAGATAGACCAGGCCAAGAATCAAGGCTAAAGACTGATTACTATTGAGATAGACTACAGTAACAGCACCTCCCCCTCCTCCTCCCCCTTCCTCTTGCTCCTCCTGTGAATGAGGAAGATGTTTGAACTTCTTCCACATATTTTCAGCTTGTTATGGCCTTCCACTCATCACCTTGGTAACAATCTTGCGTATCTTTCTCAAGGTCATCTTCCATTACTTTTTAGAGAAGGGGAGGAAGAGGAGAAAGAAAAAGAGGAGGAGGAGGAGGAGGAGGAGGAGGAGGAGGAGGAGGAGGAGGAGGAGGAGGAGGAGGAGGAAGATATGGTTGAGACTTTCAAGAAGTTGTTAACTGTACTCAGTAGCAATAATCTTTAGTCTTTCTCCCTGTCTCCCTTCATTCCTTCTTCTCCTCCTCCTTCCCATTTAGCCTTCCTTCCTTCCTTCCTTCCTTCCTTCCTTCCTTCCTTCCTTCCTTCCTTCCTTCCTTCCTTCCTTCCTTCCTTCCTTCCTTCCTTCCTTCCTTCCCTCCCTCCCTCCTTCCTTCCTTCTTTCCCTCCCTCCTTCCTTCCTTCCTTCCTTCCCTCCTTCCTTCCTTCCTTCCCTCCTTCCTTCCTTCCTTCCTTCCTTCCTCATTCATCTATCCATCCATCCTTCTTTCTATTTCCTCCTTCCCTCCCTCTCCTTATCCTTCCATCAACCAATCCATCCATGCATGCATCCTTCTTTCCATCTTCCTTTCTTCCTTCCTTCCCTCCCTCCCTCCCTCCCTCCCTCTTAACTTTCCTCCCTCCCTCTGTCTTTCTCTCCTTCTCTCCCTCCATTTGTTTCTTAGCAGGTTAACATCCAATTAATGGGCTGATTCTTAATGGTCGAAAAGCAGTTCTTGAGACCCTCATAGCACCCAACTTTGCCTCTACAAACTCACTCACACAAATGCAATCCCCATATCTGAAAACATTTTCATACTTTAATTTCCATCTCAGTATGGATTTTGGACCTCTGGAACACCTCTTTTGCAAATTGGCTGTCCGTGTTGTCAAGGCCTTTGCAGATTTCATATATAGGAGCAGCCGTTCTTGAAACATTGTAGGTGTAGTTTAAAATTCGATTATATTCAAAAATGTTCTCCGATGATTGCTGGCATCCTTCCTTTCTCCTGGCAAATTATAAGTCTAAATTTAACATTTCAATCAACTGGACGGAGCTAATTGGATAACCATCTGTTCCCCTGGATATGCTTAAAAGGCCAGACTACAATAAATGACAAAGTCATGGGGCTAATAAGGAAGGAAACCTTCTCATTGCACCTGAAAGGGTGGAGGTGGTAAGTTATTTATTTTCTTCCCTACAACCGGGAGTTATTTGGCTGTTTTCTCACTGGAGAAGTCAGATCTTAGGATAGCGACATGTAATTAAGGACCTGCCACAAAGAAGAGGGGAGTCAACCTCTTCTCCAAAGCGCCTGACGGGCAGGAGAACGAAGCAACGGATGGAAACTCATGAAGGAGAGAAGCAACCTGGAACTCAGGAGAAATTTCCTGACAGTTAGAACAATTAATCAGTGGAACAAATTGCCTGCAGAAGTTGTGAATGCTCCAACAACCTGGAACTGAGGAGAAACTTCCTAACGGTGAGGACAATCAACCAATGGAATGGAAGTTGGCTTCAGAAGTTGTGGGTGTCCCATCACTGGAGGCTTTTAAGAAGAGATTGAACAGCCACTTGTCTGAAATGGGATGGGGTCTCCTGCCTGAGCAAGGAGTTGGACTATTGTCAGGGTTCCAAGGAACACCTCCAACGAAAGAAAACTCTGAGGCTAGAAGTTCCTCAAAGTTCCATTTTATTAGAGATGTCAACTTGGAACATCTGGGAAAATCAGAAAGTTTCCAGGTTTTCCCCACCTGAAGGAAAGTCCAAGTCCCTGCCCAGCACCCATGTGTCCATCATGTGGTCCAATCAAAGCACCGTGCCAACTGGAAATGCCTCCCAGTCACACCCTTTCCAAGTGCAGGGCAAGATGTCCTTGACTCTCTGAGAAAGGAATGTTATCATGACTACATATATCACCCTGGCTCCATACAATCCCCTCTCCCAGTTTCCCACAGTAGGAAATGTGGCAGGCCTGAAGATCCAACGAAAAAGATGTCCTCCAGGCCTGACAAGTAGAAGACCTCCAAGGCCCCTTCCAACTCTGTTATTTTTTGTTTGTGACTCCATAGGGATTTGGGGCTGATCCCTTTTTTTAACTTCTTCAGAGCTGAAGGAGCTTCTTGGATGAGAAGTGAAACTTCTTCGAAGAAAAACCACAGAAACTTGCCTCTGGATTCATCACTGGAAGTTTTAAAAAAAGAGACTGGACAGCCATGTATCAGGAATGGTGTAGGGCAGAGGTGTCAAACTCAAGGCTCGGGGGGCCATATCCAGCCCGCGGGCTGTTTAGAGCTGGCTTGTGGGGCCGCTCTGGAAACAGTGAAGGACCAGTCTGAAAATGGAGCCTGGGAGGACTTTGTGTAGTTCTCGCAAGCACTGGTTGCGGGAGGCGGTAACAGTCGAAAATGGAGCTCAGGAGCCCATTTTCACTGGCAGAGCACTCGGGCTACCACAGGTGCCCCCGACATGAGTGACGTCAAGCTGGCCATGCCCACCCCAGCCCCCCAAGATCTAACACAACCCTGATGTGTCCCTCAATGAAATCGAGTTTGACATCCCTGGTGTAGGGCAGGAGTCTCCAACCTTGGTCCCTTTAAGACTTGTGGACTTCAACTCCCAGAGTCCCTCAGCCAGCAAAGCTGGCTGAGGAACTCTGGGAGTTGAAGTCCACAAGTCTTAAAGGGACCAAGGTTGGAGACCCCCTGGTGTAGGGTATCCTGAAGTTGTGGGTGCTCCAACGCTGGAGGTTTTTTTAAGAAAAGAGCGGACAGCCTCCTGTTTGAAATGGCATAGGGCAGTGATGGCTAGCCGTTTTGCCGTTGAGTGCCAAAAGCGGGGAAAGCGCAGAGGGGGTGGTCGCGCACGCGCATGCCCACACCCATAATTTAATATTCCCCTCTCTCTCTCTCACACACACACACACGCATGCAACCTTGCCTGTGCTCCACCCGCTTTTTGGCATGCAATGGCACTGCAGGCTTAGTAGGCCCATTTTTCGCACTCCCCAGGCTTTGGAGGCTTTCTAGGAGCTTGAGGAGGATGAAAACGGCCTTCCCCACCCATCCAGAGGCTTTTTGAAGGCCGGAAATAGCCCTTTTCCTGACTTCCGGTGGGACTGGAAGGCCCGATTTTCACCACCTCCAAGCTCCAGAGCCTTTCTAGGAGCCTGGGGAGGGTGAAAACGGCCTTCCTCACCCTCCGGAGGCTGGAAACGACCCATTTCCTGACTTCCGTTGGGCCCAGAAGGCCCGAAAAACAGTTGGCTGGCGCAGGCGTGCATGCTGGAGCTGAGCTAAGGCAACGCTCGCATGCCCACAGATATGGCTCCATGTGCCACCTGTGGCAGGCATGCCATAGGTTCGCTATCATGGGTGTAGGGTTTTCCTGCTTGAGCAGGGGGGTTGGACTAGAAGACCTCCAAGGTCCCTTCCAACCCTGTTATTCTTGTTGTGTCTCGTCCGCTTTCCCCGCAGCGGGCCCTTCTTATCTGCTTCCGAACGCTGAGGAATGTCCTAGCATGCCTCCCGGCCCCAGCCCTGGCTCCATGCCCAGACAGGCTGAGGAAGAAGAAGCGCCTCCAGCCCCAAGCCCTGGCTCCATGCCCAGACAGGAGGAAGCACCTCCCGGCCCCAGCCCTGGCTCCATGCCCAGGCAAACGGAGCAAATAGACCCCCCCTCCCCCACAGCATGTGAGCCTGAGGAAGGTCAATTACCAACAGCTGCAGACTGGAGCGACCCTCGCTTCAGGAGAATTGATAAGCGGTGTCAACAGAAGGAAGGGAGGGGCAGGCCGGGATAAGTGCTGAGTCATGGAGCCACACCCCATGGCCTATATAAAGGACCTGCTTTCTGGCATTCTCTGAGTCAGGCAAAGTCTAAACATATCTTGCTGAAGTCACTTTCTGGTCTCCTGCCTGCCTTGAGGACTTTGCTAGGACTTTGGCAGAGCTGCAGAAGCACGCCTGATTCGGATTTCCCTGACCCGGCCGTCAGCGGAGGAGTGGGACACGACAATTCTGTCACAACCTATTGAGACTCTATTCTGACTACTACTGCGGTGGTGCCCCCATTCATTTCGAAATCAGCTGGAGATTTCCCCACATCACAAGCACGCTGGTAGTTTTGTAAATAGAAAATTGGCTCATAAATATCTCCGTCAAACAAACTACCCCAATCAACAGGCTTAAAAATTGTAAGGTTTTTTTTAAAAAAAATATCTGAGCCTCGAAATAGCTGTCCTGATTAGGTGGTAATTTTAGATAGGACTTAATGCTTTATCCCATTCCAAACAGAATCGAGAGTGCGGGGTTTGTATCTATTTTATTTCAAAATGGACTGCAGCTGCCTGGTGGCATATTGTTTAACCCCTTGGTAGGTGTTTTTTTTTTTTTTAAGAAATAAAGGTGTGAGTAAGTAGAGAAGTCACTCACTCACACACACAAATGAACTTTTATTTTAGTGGGTAGAGGGGAAAAAAAGAGCTCAAATTTAGCATCAGGATAAAAGGAACGGGGTGCATAAAATAAAATATGACTATTGAGACACAACACGGAGAGAGAAAAATTAACCGGTGGAACAACTCGCCTCCAGAAGTTGTGGATGCTCCAATACTGGAAGTTTTGAAGAAGAGATTGGACATCCATTTGTCTGAAATGGTATAGGGTTTGATGCCAACCTATGGCACGCAAGCCACAGGTGGCATGAGGAGTCATATCTGCGGGCAAGCGAGCCGTTGGCCTAGCTCAGCTCCAGAGCACATGCGCGGACCAACCAGCTGATTTTCAGCTGGCCTCGCCCACACCACCCCTCCCAAGAGTCTCCAAGCAGCCTGTTTTGGATGCCAGGTAAGTACAGGGCTCACACGGAGGTTCTGGGAGGGCGTTTTTCGCCTCCAGAGGGCCTCGCGGGGACGACGACGGTGGGGGCTGTTTTCACCCTCCCCAGGCTCCAGGAAAGCCTCTGGAGTCTGCGGAGAGTGAAAAAGGGCCTACCAGAAATCTGGAAATGGGCCGTTTCCGACCTCCGGAGGCTTCAAGGAATCCTGCCAGGCCCAAAAGGGGTCACGGGGCGAGGGTGTTTATCCGTGCATGCGTGGAGGAACACGGGGGGTGGGGGGGAGTTCGCATGTGCATGTGCAGGTAGTCAGGGCATGTGAGAGGGCATTGAATTATGGGTGTGGCCACACATGCCCGCTATCGCATGCGCACGCACACTTTTGGCACCCGGGGAAAAAAAAGATTCATTATCATTGCTATAGGGTCTCCAGCCTGAGCAGGGGATTGGACTAAAAGACTTCCAAGGTCCCTTTCAACTCTGTTGTTCTGTTCTGTTCTGTTCTGTTCTGTTCTGCTCTGCTCTGCTCTGCTCTGCTCTGCTCTGTTCTGTTCTGTTCTGTTCTACTCCACTCCACTCCACTCCACTTCTATATTTCTATTCTATTCTATTCTGTTCTGTTCTGTTCTGTTCTGTTCTGTTCTACTCCACTCCACTCCACTCCACTTCTATATTTCTATTCTATTCTATTCTATTCTATTCTATTCTGTTCTGTTCTGTTCTGTTCTGTTCCTAATTTCTAATGTCTAATGTCTAATGTCTATTCTATTATTCCATTCCATGAGAGAGAGAGAGAGAGAGAGAGAGAGAGAGAGAGAGAGAGAGAGAGAGAGAGAGAGAGAGAGAGAGAGAAACTGAATTGCCAGGGAAAAGTTGAACAAAAAGAACGAGAAAAAGCAAGGAAGAAGTATAACAATTCCCCACTCTTTCCCCACATCATTCTCTTCCATTTCCTCCCATCTGTTCAAAATTGTTGTTGTTGTTGTTGTTGTTGTTGTTGTTATCATTATCTGTTTTATTCATTAAACATGAAACTCAGTCAACTGAACAATCAAAAATGCATCACAAATACCATTGACTGGTGTTAATGGTTGATACGGGTTGCTGCCAGCCTCCTAGGAATCAACCAAGTACCTTCTTAAGATGTACGATGTTCTGAGTAGCGCAGTTTTTTGCAGTTCTGCTGGTGTTATTGCAGGAAGCTGCAGTTTGTTGATGTATCTTATAAAATTCTTAGACATGGTACCAAGTGTTGCCCCGATGACAATGGGTATCACTGTAACATCCATAGCCGTATAGTTTCGATGGCCAGGTTGTGATATTTCATGATTTTTTCCCAGTTCTTTTTCTTCAACTCTGGCATCTCCTGGTACCGCGATGTCAATAAATTGTACGTTTCAGTTTTCGACAACTGTGATATCTGGAGTGTTGTGTTCCAAGTGACAATCCATCTGTATTTGAAAGTCCCACAAGATCTTCACTTTCTCATTTTCTATAACTTTTTTCACTTTTATGTTCTCATGACTTTTTGGATACAGGTAAGTCGCATTTTTTACATAATGACCAGTGGATTAATTTAGCAACTCGGTCGTGTCTAGCTTTGTAATCAGTTAGTGCGATTTTGCTGTATTCACATATTAAATGTGAAACAATTTTGACTTTGTTGTTGCAAAGTTGGCAGTTTGGATGGTCGGTGGATTTTTGTATCTTTGCTTTCATGGCATTAGTTTGTAGTGCTTGTTCTTGAGCAGCAAGTATTAAACCTTCCATTTCTTTCTTGATTTTTTTTAAATTTACATTTATATCCCGCCCTTCTCCGAAGACTCAGGGCGGCTTACACTATGTCAAGCAATAATCTTCATCCATTTGTATATTATATACAAAGTCAACTTATTGCCCCCCAACAATCTGGGTCCTCATTTTACCTACCTTATAAAGGATGGAAGGCTGAGTCAACCTTGGGCCTGGTGGGACTTGAACTTGCAGTAATTGCAAGCAGCTGTGTTAATAACAGACAGACTTAGTCTGCTGAGCCACCAGAGGCCCTTGATGGTTCCCATCTTAAGCCATGCCCATGTCAAGCTGTCATCACATTTTCCTTCAATGTTTTTCAAGTGCTGTCCATGCAAAGCTTTGGTTTTCCATCTATTTAATCTGTCATCCAGCTGTTTTTCCTTATATTCTGCCTTTGTTTCTGTTGTTTTTATAACGTTTTCCGTTTTCACAGCCTGCAGCAATTGTTCTGTACTTTGGTTCACATAATCATTCAAACTTCGTTTTTCTTCTTCTACAGTTTGATGGGTTTGCAATAGTCCTCTTCCCCTATTTTTCTTGGCAGGTACAACCTGTTGATGTCACTTTGTGGATATAAAGCGTGGTACATAATCAAAAGTTTCCGTGTTTTCCGGTCCAAGTTTTCTAGTTTATTACTACTCCTACTCCTACTCCTCCTCCTCCTCCTACTATTATTATTATATTTACACAAAATGACAGTATACACAGCAAACAAGATAACTATGCTGGATTTCGTATCACAGATTGCTAGTCGAACACTTCCCAAGTGTTTAGGACTGCGTGATGTATTGGCGAATTATGCGAGCAGATCCCAGTAAGGTGGCCTTCTGCAGCTGACCAATGGTGATCTTGTCAGCGCCAATTGCTTTTAAGTGCTTTCCTAGATCTTTAGGCACAGCTCCCAGTGTGCCGAGTACCACTGGAACCATCTGCATTGGTTTATGCCAGAGTCTCTGCAATTCGATTCTGAAATCTCGATATCTGGTGACTTTTTCAAGGTATTTCTCATCAATTCTGCTGTCACCAGGTATATCAATGTCGACTATTCATACTTTTTTCTTTTTCACAATTGTGATATCCGGGGTATTGTGTTCCAAAACTTTATCAGTTTGTATTCGGAAATCCCACAGTAGTTTTGCATGCTCATTTTCAATCATTTTTTCAGGCTTATGATCCCACCCAGTTCTTTGCTACAGGCAGATGGTAGTTGTGACACAAGTTCCAGTGGACCATCTGAGCGACTGTGTTGTGACGTTGTTTGTAGTCGGTCTGAGCTCTTGTCTTACAACAGCTCAGTATGTGATCAATGGTTTCATCTGCTTCTTTGCAGAGTCTGCAAATCATCAGCAGATTTTTCTATTCTGGCTTCGATTACATTTGTTCTAATGGCTTGTTCTTGGGCCCCAAGAATCAGGCCCTCTGTTTCTTTCTTCAATGTTCCGTTGGTCAGCCATAACCATAACCAGGTCTTTTCCTTATCTACTTTTCCTTGGATCTTTTCAAGGAACTGTCCATGCAGTGTTTTGTTACACCAGCTATCAGCTCGAGCTTGCATCACTGTTTTCCTATATTAATACTTGGTTTGCTGTACTTTTAGCAGCTTCCTCTTGTTGACCTCTTATAATCTTGTTGATTATTGTTGTTGTTGTTGTTGTTAATCAATGCCCTGCCAAAACACAGCTATAAATACATCTTTTCACAGCTTAGATGTGCTGCCAAACAGGATAAGCCACCCCAAAACTCACACAACAGAATCAGGGATCCAAGAAATCCGGAGAACGCCTAAATTCCAATTTGTGCGTTTGAGCATCTGGGTCATTCTTGGTAAAGGAATTCTTCAAACTATCTTCAGAGGTCCTGAGAGAGGGAGAAATTGCATTTTCTTGGCAGGAAAATGTAGAGGGGGGGATTGTGAGGATGAAACAAAGGAGTCAGGTTTTCAATGGGATAAGCTCACGCCTAGCTATTTCTAAGCTATGAGAAATACTATAATCGAGCAAACTTCTCAAATATTATTATTTTTTGCTCTAGTTCCTCAAACACCCAGTTATGTACTGAGCAAAATTTTGTCAGTGGCTTCAGGGAGGAGAAAGGCCTGCGAAAGCATCGCTTCCAAGAATTGGATATTGGTCTACATTTGTTTCGTCTCTAAGCTGATCAATTTGTTTATGTATTTTGTTTATCAAATTTATTGGCTATCCTTACCACAGGGTAAATCAAGGTAGTCCCTCCCTCCCTTTTTCTTTCTTTCCTTCTTTTTTCCTACTCCTTCCTTCCTTCCTTCCTTCCCTCCTTTCTTTTTCCTTCCTTCTCCATGCATGCATCCATCCATCCATCCATCCACCCATCATTCTCTTCTCCTTCCTTCCTCCCTCCCTCCCTTCCTCTTCCTACCATCTATCCATCCATTCATCCATCATTTCCTTCTCCTTCCTTCCTTCTCTTCCTACTCCATCCATCCATCCATCCATCCATCCATCCATCCATCCATCCATCCATCCATCCGTCGTTCTCTTCTCCTTTCTCCCTCCTTCCCTCCCTCTCCTCCTTTCCTTCCTTCCTTCCTTCCTTCCTTCCTTCCCTTCCCTTCCCTTCTCAGCCCGCTTAAACTTTCAGCTGATTAAACCTGACAAGGCCAGTATATATATATATATATATATATATATATATATATATATATATATATATATATATATACATTAAAGCCCAAGCAAATTTTTTATTTCGTTAGCCCTACAAAGTGAGTCATCTCGAAGATGACACCAGACCTGCGGGCGGGGAATGCTATTCTCTTTTCTCCCCATTCTTTCCTTTCCCTTTCCCTCCCCCAAATCCCTCCCACACCCCATTCCCCCTCCTATCTCATCATCTTCCTTCTTCCCCACCGCACAGCCTAGTGATCCAACGTTTGTTCTTTGTGCTATTAATTAACGCTGCTCCTCCGTAGGCCCCAGCCTCCTTCAGTGATGAATAAGGTGAAATTCCAGACAACATTCCGTGGGTTGCCATCAATTAACAATTTTTTCTTTTTTTTAATTTTGGTCCCCAAGTTAACGCTTCATTAATATACATCAATCAGCGGAGCTCAGCAATTGGAAAGCTTCAAGGAAGAGAGAAGGGTGGCATCATGTGTGTGTGTGTGTTTTAAAAAAACGTGCATGTGTGTCAACGCAAGCACCCGTTGAACATCAATGCAATATCTTAGTGAGTGGTTCATCTTCTTAAAGGTTAATTAAGAATTTGAGAAAGAATGAAAGGGCTCCATCTAAGGTGATGGGCATCCGTGGCTCTTCAGATCATTAAGTACTAATTAGGTTTGGAAAAGTCTGTTGGTTTCATCAAGACAAGCGAAGGTCCCTGGGTACCTTTACACAAAATGTCACTGGGTTGGTTTTTTTTTTCTTTTTCTTTTCAATCTCCCCCCCCCCTTTTTTTTTAAAAAGAACAAAAGCTGGTTTATGCTCAGGTTACACCCAGCAGCCCCTTAGATCCCACGCAAAGAAATGTGGAAACAAAGAGCTTTTTTGGGAAGCTCAGCGCTAAAAATTGGATGGGGATTTACTCCTGGGAAACTGGTATTTTTTTGTGTGTGGGGGGGAGACAGGGAAGTGGCGGGGGGGGGAACAGACCTGACCAGAATTGCTATAGAGGGCTGCAGAGGAGAGAGAGAGAGAGAGAGAGAGAGGGAGAAACTCAATTCGGAAACAAAACTGTAATTGCAAAGCTTGTTTTCCTAATGGACATCATTGGTCTGCTTCTATTGGAAAAAATGCTGAGAAGGTATTACGGCTGTTTTTCAAATTTTGTTTCCATCAATACGGCGTGGCGTTTTATCGAAGGGGACAAAACAAACACAACCAACAAGTTGGATTGTTCCGTTGAGGGACTCCAAAATTTGGAAACGGAGGCAGGGAAGGAAAAGAAATATATATATATGGAAACTCGGAAAAAAGAACAGGAGAACAGGGAAGGAACAGATCTTCACGGGGTATTTTAATTTTCGGGAACGCTTCAGCAATGCATCTTGGAACATAGCATGTAGACTCGTAGGCCTGGAAGGGACCTTAGAGATCTTCTAGTCCAACCCTCTGCTCAAGCCAGGAAACCCAATAAGAGTGATAGCTAACCTTTTTGCCATCGCGTGCCAGGAGGGGGCGCATGGCCGTAATAGCTCAGGCTGTTAGAAGCCTGTTATTAGAACACAGCAGCCTGCAATTACTGCAGGTTCAAGTCCGGCCCGAGGTTGACTCAGCCTTCCACCCTTTATAAGGTAGGTAAAATGAGGACCCAGATTGTTGGGGGGGCAATAAGTTGACTTTGTAAATATACAAATAGAATGAGACTATTGCCTTACACACTGTAAGCCGCCCTGAGTCTTCGGAGAAGGGCGGAATATAAATGTAAAAAAATAAAAAAATAAAAAAAATAAATGTGTCCACACCCATAATTCTATGCACCCTGCCTCCATGCATGCGCATGCAACCTGCCCCCCCCCACTCCTGGCATGCGATGGCCCGGTAGGCCCGTTTTTCTCTCTCACCTGCCTCCAGAGCCTTTCTAGGAGTCTGGGGAGGGGGGGAGCCGGAAATGGCCTTTCCCACCGGAGGTCCTCTGGAGGCCAAACATGGCCTGTTTGCCAACTTCCGGTGGGACCGCAAGGCCCGTTTTTTGCTCTCCTCAGCCCCCAGGGCCTCTCTAGGAGTCTGGGGAGGGCAAAAATGGCTTCCCCCCTGGAGGTCCTCCAAAGGCCGAAAACAGCCCATTTGCCAACTTCTGGTCCCACAGTCTCTTCTTAAAATCCTGCAGTGATGGAGCACCCACAGCATCTGGAGACAAGCTTATATCATCCTGGTCAAATGACTGTCTAGTCTGTTTGTCAGAATGCGCAGAGTGTGACTAATTTGAGACAACCCAGGAGCAAAATACAGTAAACAGAAGTTTGTCTTCTAAATAGCGGTTTATCTACAAGGAATATATACATACACATACTAGGCAAAGTCAGGCAATCAATCATCAACTATAGCATGGAAGCACACATGGAGAGATGTGCCCTTATGGGGCCTCTCTTATATTGCAGCCTCTTAAAGCGGTAGCAGTCAAATAACCCTGCTGACTCATTGTACCATTGCATCGTTGTTACAGCATCACAGTATTACAACATTACAGCAGCTGGTCAGCTATTAAATCATCATTACCTATTTATGAAAACTTCCAGTGATGGAGCACCCAAAAATCCAGGAGACAACTTTTCGATTGATTAATTGTTCCCACTGTCAAGTCCCAAAAGAAGCAACTGGACTTTCTGGTTTTTCTCTGAAGACGTTTCACTTCTCATTTAAGAAGTTTCTTCAGCTCTGGTAGGGAATGGAAGGATTTATACTCCTTGCAGACAGCTGGCCATTTGCAATCTTTTAGCTGTCTACAAGGGATATAAATCCTTCCATTCCCCACCATCTGGTCAGAGCTGAAGAAGTTTCTTGGCTGTCACCAAGAAGAGGGGGTCAACCTATTTTATAAAGCACCTGAAGATACGACAAGAAACAATGGATGGGAACTAATCGAGGGGAGAAGCAACCTGGAATTAAGGAGATGTGAGAAGAATTAACCTGTGGAATGACTTGCCTTCAGAAGTTGTGGGTACCCCATCACTAGAGGCTTTTAAGAAAAAAACTGGACAGCCCCTTGTCTGAAATGCTAAAGGGGCTGGACTAGAAGACCTTCAAGGTCCCTTCTAGCTGTATTCTGGTTGGGACCATGGGGCCATGTGGGACCGGAGAGCACCAAGGACCCCACAGTTACAGAACCCTCAGCTACATATACTCTCTTCTAACCAAACCACTTGTATAGAAATGGAGAGCAAACCCTACTCCCTTCTAGCACTGATGATACTACCTAGTCAGGTCATGAAATGTCTGCAAGGAAATAACCAAGCTCAAAGAGTACCAAGGACTCCACAAGTCATCCCTGAGCTAGAAATAGCCTCTTCTATTGGAGTGAGTCTGTCTGTGTCTGGGTATCCATCCATCCATCCATCCATCTACCCCATCCATCTACCCCATCCATCCACCCATTATTCATCTATCTGTTGTGGTCCGTTAGCAGCCTACAGAGCTGGCAACCAAGTCGGACAGCGATGAGGCTGAGGTCAGGCCAGGGCCATCGGGAAGTGAGGTGCAGACTCCAGAGCCTCCAGAGACTGACAGTAGTGAGGCAGAGGAACAGGAGGAGCCTGTTCCTAATGCATACATGAGAAGAGCTGCCAGAAGGCAAGAGAGGCTCAAGCAGAGAGGACGACTCGGGAGTAGGGCCAAGAGATGATTATCCCCTCCCATAAGGCTTAAAACAGACCAGCATTGGTGTTTGAGGTTTGCTGGAAAACAACATTGGTAGGTTCACCTTCTGCTTCGTCTATGTCTTGCCTTTATTTTTGTGACTTCTGAACGTTTGCCAAGAAAGGCCTTTGGCAGTTTGCCTAATTGGACCAAGGTTTGTGAGATAACTGAGGAATTTGTGTTGGAAGGAATTTGTTTTACTTTGAGTTGAACGACGCTGGGAATGAAGTAATTCTCAGCTGTTCGAATAAAGTTTGTTTTTTCCACAGACTAAGTTTATTACTACCTACTTGGGTACGGGTCAGAACACTATCCATCCACATATCCATCTATCCATTTATCCATTACCCATCTATCCATCCATGTATCCTTCCATTTACCTTTCTGTCTATCCATCCATCTAAATACAAGACCAACGATCAATCGGTAAACAAAAACCTAATCAAGGAGCCACCAAGAATACCCCCACCAACACTGATGGAGCAAGCCAGTAGTACATAAACAGAGAGCAAACCCCACACAATTTTCTAGTCCTGATATTACCCAGTTGGGTCAGGAGACCTGAGCTAGAAATATTCTCTTCTTTTGGAGTGAGTCTGTCTGTGTCTGTCTGTATCCATCCTTCCATCCATCATCCATCCATCCATCTACCCATCTATCCACAATTCTAGCACTGATGATGTTACCTAGTTGAGTCATGAAATGTCTGTAGGAAAAAAAACCAAGGCAGTGGTGAAATCTAATTTTTTTTTTTACTACCGGTTCTGTGGGCGTGGCTTGGTGGGTGTGGTGTGGCTTGGTGGGCATGGCAGTGGAAGGATACTGCAAAATCTTCATTCCTACCCCACTCCAGGGGAAGGATACTGCAAAATCTCCATTCCCACCCCACTCCAGGGAAAGGATATTGCAAAATCTCCATTCCTACCCTACTCTGGGGCCAGCCAGTGGTGGTATTTGCTGGTTCTCTGAACTACTCAAAATTTCTGCTACCGGTTCTGCAGAACCGGTCAGAACCTGCTTGATTTTACCCCTGAACCGAGGTCAGAAAGCACCAAGAACTTCACGGTTCTGCCCTGAGCTCCAAATATTCTTTTCTGTCAAAATGCTTATTCGTTGCTCCTGATTCGAGAACCACACATGTAACAAGTTTGCCCAACATTACAATACTAACAATGGAACAATTTGAAGACAAAGATTCTTTTTTTCCCCCAGGTTTCTGAATTGTTACAAAAAACTACAAGCAGCACAGATGCACAGTGGTGGTAGCTCTCACCTGAGGACACCACCATAAAATAATCCATTTTAAATCACAGCAAAACAACCTCACTAATTCAGAGTTTAAATGTGAGCTGACGTGTTTTAAAGAGAGAGAGAGAGTGAAGGGGATAAAAAAAAGTTCTTTTTTTTCCCCTTCCCTGTGCTCAGCTTGAAAGCCCATTTTACTTGGTGCCTATTTTGCCAAAGGCGGAGAGCAGGTAAGAAAAGATTTAAAAATAGCAAAGCAGCCCATTAAAACTCAATTAAAATCCAATTAAACAGCTAAGAAACTTACAAATGCGAACACCTTCTTTGCTAGATGACATGGCCCACAACTGCCTCAATAAGGAGACCTTGGCATCACCACAGTGTGTGTGTGTGTGTGCGTTACGCAATAAAAAAAAAAGAAACTCACAAAAGCATCTATATTAAGAGGAAAATATACTTGGATGTGAAGCCCAGGAGAAAGGCTTAGAGCATCAACTTGGAACTGCCTAGTATATTCTGAGTATGGTAGTTCTATTTTCTATAATGACTCACAGTCATTTGCATGGTTCAGAATACAACTGAACTTCAGATAATAACTATCATTTGTAACCAAGCAACGAAGCAACCAAGCAACCAACCAACCAACCAACCAACCAATCAGAATAGATCTAGAAGGGACCTTGGAGGTCTTCCAGTCCAACCCCTTCTGAAGCAGGAGATCTTACACCATTTCAAACACAATGGTTATCCAAGTCTTTTCTTAAAAATCTCCAGTAATGAAGCACCTACAACTTCTTGAGGCAAGCCGTTCCACGGGTTCATTCTTGTTAGGAAGTTTCTTCTTCATTCCAAATTGCTTCTCTCCTTGATTAGTTTCCATCCATAGTTTGTTGTCTTGCTTTGGAAAATAAGTTGACTCCCTCTTCTTTGTAGTAGCCCCTCAAATATTGGAATGCTACTATGTTTTGGTCAAAGGAGGAGGAGGGCAGGAGAGGATGAGAGAGAGGGTGAGGGAGAAGGAGAAGGAACAGGAGGAGGAGGAGGAGGAAGAGAAGAAGAAGAAGAAGAAGAAGAAGAAGAAGAAGAAGAAGAAGAAGAAGAAGAAGAAGAAGAAGAAGAAGAAGAAGAAGAAGAAGAAGAAGAAGAAGAAGAAGAAGAAGAAGAACTCCACATATAGCCCAGCATTGAACTGTAGAGTTCTTGGTATTGTCTGCGCTTGGCGAATTTTCTTGCAGATGTTTTGTTACTTGACCAGGTAACATTTTCAATGCTACTAAAGATGTTACCTCATCGGTTAATGAAATGCCTACAAGAAAAACCACCAAGCATAGAGAACACCAAGGACCTCCACACATTAATATTATAAATGAATTTTGCTCTCGTTCTCCATCTGGCTACGTTGCTCTCTTGCAAAGAGAGAAGATGCAATTCCTTACAGCTTTTTACTCCCCATCCATTAATCAAAGATTTCTACCATGGATTAACTAGCTAGGGTGAGGAACAATGTATATTTAAGGATGGAAAAACTCACTCTTTGGATCGATTAAGAGGGCTTTCATGAAATTCGTATGGAAGAAGAAGAAGAAGAAAAATTGCAAATGTAATCTAACCAATTTAAGAGCATCCCATTCTGGGTATGGCACCAGTTATTCTACTTGGTTGGAAACTGTTATGGAGTACCCTAGTCAATTTGACACCATCATTGAGAAGGTGTAGTTTGCATTTATTTGTTGTTGTTGTTGTTAGTTGCAAAGTCGTGTCCAACCCATTGTGACCCCATGGACAACGTTCCTCCAGGCCTTCCTGTCCTCTACCATCCTCTGGAGTCCATTTAAGCTCACACCAACTGCTTCAGTGACTCCATCCAGCCACCTTGTTCTCTGCCGTCCCCTTCTTCTTTTGCCTCAATCTTTCCCAGCATTAGGCTCTTCTCCAGTGAGTCCTTTTTTCTCATTAGGTGGCCAAAGTATTTGAGTTTCACCTTCAGGATCTGGCCTTCTAAAGAGCAGTCAGGGTTGATCTCCTCTAGAACTGACTTGTTTATTCGCCTTGCAGTCCAAGGGACTCGCAGGGTCTTCTCCAGCACCAGAGTTCAAAGGCCTCAATTATTTGGTGCTCAGCCTTCTTTATGGTCCAACTTTCACAGCCATATATTGCAACTGCATTTATTAGCAGCCCGCTGTTCTGCGAAGACCTCAAGATATTGAGAGGAGATGATGGTTCCCAACGGAAGAGAATATTTGAAGCTTAGAGTTGAATTATGGGGGTCTCCTTGATGCTTTCTGAGCTTGGGGGGGTTGGGGGGGGTTGGGTTTTTTTTCCCTGCTCATATTTAATTACCCAACTAGGTAACATCATCAGTGCTACAAGGGAAGGGGGGGGTTTGCTTTCTGTGTATAGAGTGGCTTCTCTGCTGGTAATATTTATTGCTTGATTGTAGCTCAGAGTTGAACAGTGGGGGGTCCTTAGTGCTCTCTGAACTTGGTTGTTTTCTTGCAGACGTTTCATTACCCAACTAGGTAATTTCATCAGTGCTAATTGGGTAATAAAACATCTGCAAGAAAAGAACCAAGCCCAACCAAGGATCCCCATTGTTCAGCTCTGTGCTACAAATATTATTTTCTATTGATATCTCTCTCTCTCTCTCTCCTTCTCTCTCTCTCTCTCTCTCTCTCTTTCAATCTATATCTCATTATATCTATCTATCTATCTATCTATCTATCTATCTATCTATCTATCTATCTATTTATCTATCTACCATTTCAATCATCTATCATCTCTCCCTCTTTTTCTCTCTCTCCTCTCTCATCTATCTATCTATCTATCTAGCTATCTATCTATCTATCTATTTATCTATCTATCTATCTATCTATCACTTCTATCCTTTATTATGTCTCTCTCTCTCTCGTCTATCTATCTATCTATCTATTTATCTATCTACCATTTCAATCATCTATCATCTCTCCCTCTTTTTCTCTCTCTCCTCTCTCATCTATCTATCTATCTATCTATCTATCTATCTATCTATCTATCTATCTATCTATATCTATCTATCTATCTCTTCTATCCTTTATTATGTCTCTCTCTCTCTCGTCTATCTATCTATCTATCTATCTATCTATCTATCTATCTATCTATCTATCTATCTATCTATCTATCTATCTATCTATCTATCTATCTATCCATCCATCCATCCATCCATCATCCAGACAGTCATTTGTCTGAAATAGTATAGGATCTCCTGCTTGAGCAGTGGGCTGGATTAGAAGACCTCCAAGGTCCCTTCCACTCTATTTTGATTAAAATCACCCTCTCTCTCTCTCTCTCTCTCATATATCTTTCAATCTATATCTAATTATCTATCTATCTCTATCTTGTCTGTCTGTCTGTCTTTATCTATCTATCTATCTATCTATCTATCTATCTATCTATCTATCTATCTATCTATCTATCTATCTATCTATCTATCCATCCATCCATCATCCAGACAGTCATTTGTCTGAAATAGTATAGGATCTCCTGCTTGAGCAGTGGGCTGGATTAGAAGACCTCCAAGGTCCCTTCCACTCTATTTTGATTAAAATCACCCTCTCTCTCTCTCTCTCATATATCTTTCAATCTATATCTAATTATCTATCTATCTCTATCTTGTCTGTCTGTCTGTCTGTCTTTATCTATCTATCTATCTATCTATCTATCTATCTATCTATCTATCTATCTATCTATCAATATCTGTCTATTGATATCTATCTATCTATCATCTGGACAGTCATTTGTCTGAAATGGTACAGGATCTCCTGCTTGAGCAGGGGGCTGGACTAGAAGACCTCCAAGGTCCCTTCCAGCTCTGTTCTGATTAAAATCTACCTATCTACCTAACTATCTCTAATTCTCTACCTATATCTCTACCTATCATCTGGACTTTCTCAGTTTAGCCTGCCAATTTTGAGAGAGCGGTTGAGTCAAACTTCCCTCAGACGCTTTCCGATCCTCAGAAAATTATCCTCCATTCCCAGTCCTGTGTCCCAGTCACCTTAGCCTGAAGACGAGAAACCTGCCATTATGTCTGAAATTGTCTTTAGTATAACAGCTCCGCTCATGCAATCCCATGCAGTCCATCGCCAACTATTGTGGTTGCTCGCAATAAACACGGCACCGACTCCAAATCAGAGAGCTGTCATTTCTCCAACTCGCTCAGATGTGGCCTCCAGAGAATCTTCGTGTTTGGCTGACAACCTGTTATTTTAAATGTTTCTCCTTTCTCCTTTTTGTTTTTAAACCTACCTAAAAGTCCTTCGGTGACATACATGCCAAAGAACAGATTGAAAATATCCCATAGCTAACCAAACAACGATTTGATTTCCAATCTATCTGAGTTCCATCAGTGGACTCTTTCAAACCAACGATGTCTTTTCCCTAAAAAAACTCTCATTTACATGCAGATCATTTTATTTCTGCTATGAGATACAAAGCAGTGATGGTATTCAGCCATTTTGGGCAAATCGGTAATGGCGATCTAAGGCCTGCCCATCCACCCTGGTGCTATGCCATCCTAATTACCCATGTTTTCTAAGCCGCACGCATGTGTTTCGGTACGCAGCGAACCGGTGGTCAAATTTTGTGAAACCCACCTCTGGTTGTTATTGTTGTTGTTAGTTGCGAAGTTGTGTCCGACCCATCGCAACCCCATGGACAACATTCCTCCAGGCCTTCCTGTCCTCTACCATCCTCTGGAGTCCATTTAAACTCATGCCTACTGCTTCAGTGACTCCATCCAGCCACCTCGTTCTCTGTCGTCCCCTTCTTCTTTTGCCCTCAATCTTTCCCAGCATTAGGCTCTTCTCCAGTGAGTCCTTCTTTCTCATTAGGTGGCCAAAGTATTTCAGTTTCATCTTCAGGATCTGGCCTTCTAAAGAGCAGTCAGGGTTGATCTCCTCTAGAACTGACTTGTTTGTTCGCCTTGTAGTCCAAGGGACTCGCAGGAGTCTTCTCCAGCACTAGAGTTCAAAGACCTCAATTCTTTGGCGCTCAGCCTTTCTTATGGTCCAACCTTCACAGCCATCCATTGCAACTGGGAAAACCAGAGCCTTGACTAGATACATTTTTGTTGGCAGGGTGATGTCTCTGCTTTTTAGTACGATGTCTAGATTTGCCATAGCTTTCCTCCCCAGGAGCAAGCGTCTTTTAATTTCTTGGCTACAGTCCCCATCTACGGTAATCTTGGAGCCCAGGAAAATAAAATCTGTCACTACCTCCATTTCTTCCCCATCTATCTGCCAGGAATTGAGAGGGCCAGATGCCACGATCTTAGTTTTCTTAATGTTGAGTTTCAAGCCAACTTTTGCACCTCTGATACAAAGGTTCAAATTTGAAACTCTGGGCCTCAGGAAAAAGCAATATCCCCCATTTAATGATGTATTTACGATACTCTCAGTCCAAAGTGATGGTGGTTTGGGGTTCAGTTCCTACAAGAAAGACTTTATTGTATTGTATTTATTATTTTTTATTTGCCAGTCATATATAAGATAACAGGTAAAAGAATAAACATAATTTGGATACATGAAAAGAGTAAGTAAAAAGGAATATTAGGACAGGGACGGTAAGCACACTGGTGCCTTATGCACTTATGCATGCCCCTTACAGACCTCTTAGGAATGGGGTGAGGTCAACAATACCCAGTTCCACCAACTGTTCTCTATACGTTTTAGCCTCTAGTTCCCTAATCATCTTGGTTGCTCTTCTCTGCACTATTTCTCGAGTCTCAATATCTTTTTTACATCGTGGCGACCAAAACTGGATGCAATATTCCAAGTGTGGCCTTACCAAGGCCTTATAAAGTGGTATTAACCCTTCACGTGATCTTGATTCTATCCCTCTGTTTATGCAGCCCAGAACTGTGTTGGCTTTTTTGGCAGCTGCTGCACACAGCTGGCTCCTATCTAAATGGTTGCCCACTAGGACTCCAAGATCCCTCTCACAGGTACTACTATTGAGCAGAGTACCACCTGTACTGTAAAAGAGACTCGACAGCCATTTGTGTGAAATGGTACGGGCTTTCTTGCCTTGGTTAGGTGGGGTTGGACTAGAAGACCTCCAAGGTTCCCCCCCAACTCTATTATTCCACATTCTAAATGAGGGAGCCAGTCACTTAACAACTGCTTTCCTAATCTAACAATTACAGAGATTCGCTATGGCAGGAACAGTCATAAAATGGGGCGAAACTCATTTAGCAACATAAATTGGGGGCTCAGCAGCGGTCACAAGCCGAGGGCTACTGGTTCTCTTTTATTATTAACAAAGGGGGTGGTCCCTTTTACCCGCACGCCCCTGGAACAAAAGTCCCTCATTTTATTCTTTTTTGTCCTTCTTTACTCAAAATGTACCTACCGCCGCCTTCCTTCCGAAGCTCCCTTCCCTTCCCTTCCCTTCCCTTCCCTCTCCTCCTTTTCTCTTTTCTTCTCACAAAGTCTTCAAAGCTAGTCTGCAAAGTCCTTCCACCAGATAGAAAGAAAAGCCATTATTTATTCAGATGGTTTATTCAGAAACAGACGCCTCTTTCCCTGAGAGATGCAACTAATAATGTTTGAATAAACAGAACAAAACAACCGAAACCGGAACGCAAAAACAAAGGTCTAAAAAAAAAAAATCCAATCAGAGGGTCAGCTGACTTTACTAGAGAGTGAAGACTTTTCTTCTTCCATCTTTTATTTATTTATTTATTATTAACCTGGGAAGTAGGAGGAACGCCGTAACAAATAAGTATAACAAACAAATCCTGGCCACTTTTGACAGAGGCACGATCGAGAGCTTTTTAACAAACTGCATCTCTGTTTGGTTTGGTGGCTGCAGCGCATCACGTAGAAAGTCCCTACAGAGAGTGGTGAGGACAGTGGAGAAGATTATAGGAAGCTCGCTTCCCATCATTCAGAATACCGCTTATAAGCGCTATGTGCTTAGAGTGTAGAGCGTTGTTAGAGACCCGACACACCCACTCCACGGTCTGTTTCTGTTGCTCCCCTCTGGGAGGAGGTTTCGAAGTATTTCTAGCAGGACTACAGATTCTGATTTTGTTCCCTATGTTATCCGTCTGGTAAACTCTCAAGATTTGTTTCTCTCACCATGTACATGTATACATCCGAACTAGACTGTGTTGTTTCTCCGTGTCATAGAATAGAATAGAATAGAATAGAATAGAATAGAATAGAATAGAATAGAATAGAATAGAATAGAATAGAATAGAATAGAATAGAATAGAATGAGTTTTTCCCCGAAGGCCATCACTCTGCTAAACAAAATATTATTATTTATTATTATTATTATTTATTGAATTTTTATACCGCCCTTCTCCCGAAGGACTCAGGGCGGTGTACAGCCAGAGATAAAATACAAAATATGTACAATTAAAACAAATTAAAACATATCAAAATTACAAAAACGGCTAATAATTAAAATTAAATTAATATTTAAGAATATTAATAAAACCCCAATTTAAAATCAAACTATTATGCCAGTCCCACTTGAATAAATAAGTATGTTTTTAGCTCACGACGGAAGATCCGAAGATCAGGCACTTGACGTAGGCCAGGGGGGAGTTCATTCCAGAGCGTCGATGCTCCCACAGAGAAGGCCCTGCCCCTGGGGGCCGCCAGCCGACACTGTTTGGCGGACGGCACCCTGAGGAGACCCTCTCTATGAGAGCGTACGGGTCGGTGGGAGGCATAGGGTAACAGCAGGCGGTCTCGTAAGTACCCGGGTCCTAAGCCATGGAGCGCTTTAAAGGTAGTAACCAAAATCTTGAAGCGCACCCGAAAGACCACAGGAAGCCAGTGCAGACTACGGAGCAATGGTGTTATGTGGGAGCCACGCGCGGCTCCCATTACTACTCGCGCAGCTGCATTCTGGACTAACTGCAGTCTCCGGGTGCACCTCAAGGGCAGCCCCATGTAGAGAGCATTGCAGTAATCCAGCGAGGCGTAACCAGGCGTGAGTGACTGTGCATAAGGCATCCCGGTCAAGGAAGGGACGCAACTGGCGGACCAAGCGAACTTGGTAAAAGGCCCTCCTGGAGACGGCCGCCAGATGTTCATCAAAGGACAGCCGTCCATCCAGGAGGACGCCCAAGTTGCGAACCACCTCCTTTGGGGCCACTAACTCGACCCCAACAGTCAGCTGCGGATGCAGCTGACTGTACCGGGGTGCCGGCATCCACAGCCACTCCGTCTTGGAGGGATTGAGCTTGAGTCTGTTTCTCCCCATCCAGACCCGTACAGCTTCCAGGCACCGGGACAGCACTTCGACCGTTTCGTTGGGGTGGTCCGGGGTGGAAAAGTACAGCTGAGTATCAAAAGTACAGCTGAGTATAATTCCCTCAAACTATTTACTAAATCTGCATTACTATTAATCTTCTCATAGTTCCCATCACCAATCTCTTTCCACTTATGACTGTATGACTGTAACTTTGTTGCTGGCAATCCGTATGATTTATATTAATATATTGACCATCAATTGTGTTGTAAATGTTGTACCTTGATGAACGTATCTTTTCTTTTATGTACACCGAGAGCGTATGCACCAAGACAAATTCCTTATGTATCCAATCACACTTGGCCAATAAAAAATTCTATTCTATTCTATTCTAATATATGTGGGTACATGCATAATTTTGTATGTATGTATGTATCTATGTATCAGGGGTGAAATGCTCCCGGTACGGACCGGATCTGCCGATCCGGTAGCAATGGCAGTGGGTGGTTCGGAGAATTGGTGGCAAAAATTCATGCCCACCCACTTTCCCGCTTGCTGTTTTCTTTTAAAAAAAACATTTAAAAGGTAAAAAAAGAGGCTCTGACGATCACAGCTGAGCCGCACGATCGTCAGAGCCTTTTTTTTACTTCTAAAAGCATTTTTTTTACAACCTATTTGACCGAATAGGTTGTGTAAAAATGCTTTCAAAAGTGAAAAAAAAAAAAGATTGGGTGCCACAGCTGATCACACACAACCCCGCACCTCCTTCTGGTGTTCACTGCATGCACATGCACACCTTGCATTTGTTGTGTGGTGCACACTACGCTGCAAGTGTGCAGCACACATGTGCAGCCAGCGAACCGGTAGTAAACCAGTTCAGATTTCACCACTAGTATGTATGTATGTATGTATGTATTTATCTTACAAGGCAGAACAAGAAGAACAAAGAAGAGGGAGTCAAGCTATTCTCCAAAGCACCTGAAGGCAGGAGAATAAGGGAAGGAAGGAAGGAAGGAAGGAAGGAAGGAAGGAAGGAAGGAAGGAAGGAAGGAAGGAAGGAAGGAAGGAAGGAAGGAGCACCTGAAGGCAGGACAAGAAGAACAAAGAAGAGGGAGTCAAGCTATTCTCCAAAGCACCTGAAGGCAGGAGAATAAGGGTGGGAGGGAAGGAAGGAAGGAAGGAAGGAAGGAGGGAAGGAAGGAAGAAAGGAAGGAGGGAGGGAGGGAGGGAGGGAGGGAGGGAAGGAAAGAAGGAAGGAAGGAAGGAGGGAAGGAAGGAAGGAAGGAGGGAAGGAGGGAAGGAGGGAAGGAAGGAAAGAAGGAAGGAAGGAAGGAAGGAGGGAAGGAGGGAAGGAAGGAACACCTGAAGGCAGGACAAGAAGCAACGGGTGGAAACTAATCAAGGAGAGAAGCAACTTAGACCTAAGGAGAAATTTCCTGACAGTTGGAACAATTAATCAGTGGAACAACTTGCCTCCAGAAGTTGTGAATGCTGGAAGTTTTTAAGAAGATGTTGGCTAACCATTTGTTTGAAGTGGTGTAAGATTTCCTGCTTAAGCAGAGGGTTGGACTAGAAGACCTCTGAGGTCCCTTCCAACTCTGTTCTGCTGTTAGATGTCACCGAAAAACCTTCTAATCTATATGCAATCATTCTCCCCCCGGACATAAAAATGCTTTTGATAAGCCTCTCCTCTTGATCTGTCAACCATGCAGGAATTTCCTTTCCAATTTGGAATTTATTTATTCAAAATCTACTCCCTCACTTCTGGCATCCCCAGTAGGCAGCGAAAACACCCATAAAAAGCCACGGTATGAATCAATGCCTCTTGTATAAATGCCGACATTGCTGCCTTCAGCATCTCTGGCAGACCTCATCTTTGATTAAGGTGGACAGGGCAGATGTTTATGGCTGACATAGCTATGTTGGGGCCAGCTTGCTTTGAGCATTTTTAACCTCTCAAGGATGCTGTAAAACCTTTTGCAACAGATGATTGTAAGGAGAAGGGAGGAGAAGAACGAAGGAACGGCGCCTTCGTGGAAGATACCGCGCAGCATAATATCTGACCATTCACTCATACTTACGATAACAAGCTCTTTCTGTTGGAGGGAGGGATGGAAGGATGGATGGATGGATGGATGGACAGTTGGGTGATGGAGGGAGGGAGGGAGAGAAAGAGGGAGGGAGGGAGGGAGGGAGGGAGGAAGGAAGGAAGGAAGGAAGGAAGGAAGGAAGGAAGGAAGGAAGGAAGGAAGGAAGGAAAAAGTGTGGATAGTGCAATGAGGGTGGGTGGATGGAAAATTGAAAATGGAAAATGGAGAACAGACAGTTGGATGACGGACAGTAGGGTGATGGATGGATGGATGGATGGATGGGTGGGTGGGTGGAAGGAGGAGGAAGAAGGAAGGAAGGAAAAAGTGTGGATAGGGTAATGAGAGTGGGTGGATGGATGGATGGATGGATGGAGGATGGAAAATGGAAAATGGAGGATGGGCAGTTGGATGATGGATGGATGGATGGATGGAAGGAGGAGGGAGGGAGGAGGGTAAAGGAAGGAAGAAAAAGTGTGGATAGGGAATGAGGTGGGTGGATGGATGGATGGAGAATGGAAAATGGAGGATGGACAGTTGGATGATAAACAGTTGGAGGAGGGAGGGATGGAAGGATGGATGGATGGATGGATGGACAGTTGGGTGATGGAGGGAGGAGGGAGAGAAAGAGGAGGAGGAGGAGGAGGAGGAAGGAAGGAAGGAAGGAAGGAAGGAAGGAAGGAAGGAAGGAAGGAAGGAAGGAAAAAGTGTGGATAGTGCAATGAGGGTGGGTGGATGGAAAATTGAAAATGGAAAATGGAGAACAGACAGTTGGATGACGGACAGTAGGGTGATGGATGGATGGATGGATGGATGGGTGGGTGGGTGGAAGGAGGGAGGGAAGAAGGAAGGAAGGAAAAAGTGTGGATAGGGTAATGAGAGTGGGTGGATGGATGGATGGATGGATGGAGGATGGAAAATGGAAAATGGAGGATGGGCAGTTGGATGATGGATGGATGGATGGATGGAAGGAGGGAGGGAGGGAGGGAGGGTAAAAGGAAGGAAGAAAAAAGTGTGGATAGGGGAATGAGGGTGGGTGGATGGATGGATGGAGAATGGAAAATGGAGGATGGACAGTTGGATGATAAACAGTTGGAGGAGGGAGGAAGGGAGGGAGGGAGGAAGGAAAACGTGTGTAGGGGAATGAGGGTGGGTGGATGGATGGATAATTGGATGATGGATGGATGAAAGGAAGGAAGGAAGGAAAATGCCAGGGAGGAAGGGAAGAAAATAAGGAATATAAGTGCAGACCTTCCTTCCTTCCTTCCTTCCTTCCTTCCTTCCTTCCTTCCTTCCTTCCTTCCTCCCTCCCTCCCTCCTTGCCTCCCTCCCCCCATCTCCTCTCTTACTGAAAAGTCTCTGCAGCCCTGAAGAGTATGTGCTTCCTGTTTGGGTACATAACCCAAATCCTACATCCACAATGCCGGGGATGGTTTTATTTCTCAGGATCTATACAGTTTATGAAATACACGAATGCTTAGCTGCCATAAAAGCAAAGTGGGGTTGATAGAAACCCATCTAAGTTAAAAAAAAACCAACCTGCAGCATTTTAATTTTCACTCAAAAGTCAATCCACTGAAGCTTGGAAGGGTATTAGAATGCTGTTAATTTGCAATGGTAGTTTTTGAATATACATATTTATTTTAGTAACGAGAGGAAAAGGATCCATGTTAAGAATTATAATGATATGCTGATACTTTGTTTAGAAAGGATTGTTTGGAAAGCATTGTTTGCCTTTGTAAATTGTCTTCTCTCTCTGTGTGTGTATCTGTCCCTCTCTCTCCTTTCCTCCCTCCTTCCCTCCCCTCCCTCCTTCTCTCTCCCTCCCTCTCCTTCTCCCCCCCTCTCTCTCCCCCTCCCCTCTCTCTCCTTCTTTCTCCCTTCCTCCCCTTCTCTTTCTCTCTCTCTCCTTCTCCCTCCCTCCTTCCCTCCCTTCTGTCTCCTCTCTCTCCTTTCTTCTCCTTCTCCCTCCTTCCTCTGTCTCTCTCCCCTTTCCCCTCCCTCCTTCCTCCTCTCTTTCCTTCTCTCTCTCTCCTTCTCCCTCTCTCTCCCTCTCCTTTATTCCCTCCCTATCTTCCTCCTTCACTCCCCCTCTCTCCCCCTCCCTCTCCCTCCCTCCTTCCCTTCCTCTCTTCCCTTCTCTCTCTCTCCTTCTCCTTCTCCTTCTCCTTCTCTCTCCCTCCTTCTCCTCTCCCCCTCCCTCCGTCTCTCTCACCGTCTCCCACCCTCCCTCCTTCCCTTCCTCTCTTTCCTTCTCTCTCTCTCCTTCTCCTTCTCTCCCTCTCTACTTTATTCCTTCCCTATCTCCCTTCTTCCCTCCCCCTCTCACCTTCTTTCTCCCTCCCTCTTCTTCTTTTACTCTCTCTCTCTCTCTCTCTCTCTCTCCTTCTCCCTCTCTCCCTCCCTCCAACTCTCCCTCCAAATGAAAAGTAAACAAATCTTAATCAGCAACCTTGCTGATGAGAAGATAAAGAAGAATGGGAGTGCAATTTTATGCTTGTCTATTCAAAAAGTTAACTGATTACCATGGTTTTTTACTTACGGGAAAGACCAGTGCAACACCAGACTCCGTAAAATGGCACAGGATTGCATTCCCTACAATTTTCTTCCATTATCCTACTGAATTTCAGTCACATGGTATTTGAGAAATACATAAATATTTCAGGGCAATGGATGCCTTGAAGAAGCTTCACGCAATCATACCAACCACAATAAAAACAGAATAGGTTAAAAAAGTTGGAAGGGACCTTGGAGGTCTTCTAGTCCAACCCCCTGGTCAAGCAGGAGACCCTATAACATTTCAGAGAAATGATTGTCCAACCTCTTTTTAAAAACCTCCAGCAATGGAGCACCCACATCTTCTGGAGGCAAGTCATTTCACGGGTTAATTGTTCTGTCAGGAAATTTCTCCTTAATTCCAGGTTGCTTCTCTCCTTGATTAGTTTCCATCCATTTCCATCCTTTTAAATGCCTTGAAGAATAAGTTGACCCCCTCTTCTTTGTCGTAGCCCCTCAAATATTGGAACACTGCTATCATGTCACCCCCAGTCCTTCTTTTCACTAGATTAGCCAAACCCAATTCCTGCAACCGTTCTTCGTAAGTTTTAGCCTCCAGTCCCCTAATCATCTTTGTTGCTCTTCTTGGCATTTTTTCTAGAGTCTCAACATCGTTTTTGGTGGCAACCAAAAAACAACAACAACCCACTGCTCAATCATCCCTTAAGCAAGGAAGAAAAAAACCTAGTTTTGTGCATCCATGGGGCACAGCTCCATTCGTTTAGTTCAGTGGTGAAATCCAATTTTTCTATTACTGGTTCTGTGGGCATGGTTTGGTGGGCATGGCACGGCTTTGTGGGTATGGCTTGGTAGGCGTGGCAGGGGAAGGATACTGCAAAATCCCCATTCCCTCCCCACTCCTGGGAGAAGGATATTGCAAAATCTCATTCCCACCCTTCTCTGGGGCCAGCCAGAGGTGGCATTTGTCGGTTCTCCAAACTACTCAAAATTTCCACTACCACTTCTCCAAAATTTTCAAAATTTTTGCTACCACTTCTCCAAAATTCTCAAAATTTCTGCTACTGGTTCTCCGAACTGCTCAAATTTTCCACTACCGGTTTTTCCAACTGCTCAAAATTTCCACTACCGATTCTCCAGAACCCGTCAGAACCTGCTGGATTTCACCTCTAGTTTACTTCCTGATCACACTCACTGTGTCCCATGTCTTTCCAAAGCAAGTAGATCAGGGCTCCCGAATGATTGTCCACATACGGAAAGGACCACGAGAGCTCGGAGCATGTACCCAAGGTTGGGAGGACATCTAACATAACATAATAACAGAGTTGGAAGGGACCTTGGAGGTCTTCTAGTCCAACCCCCTGCCCAGGCAGGAAACCCTACACCATTTCAGACAAATGGCTATCCAACATTTTCTTCAAAATTTCCAGTGTTGGTTCATTCACAACTTCTGCAGGCAAGTTGTTCCACTTATTGATTGTTCTAACTGTCAGGAAATTTCTCCTTAGTTCTAAGTTGCTTCTTTCCTTGATTAGTTTCCACCCATTGCTTCTTGTTCTACCCTCAGGTGCTTTGGAGAATAGCTTGACTCCCTCTTCTTTGTGGCAGCCCCTGAGATATTGGAAGACTGCTATCATGTCTCCTCTAGTCCTCCTTTTCATTAAACTAGACACACCCAGTTCCTGCAACCATTCTTCATATGTTTTAGCCTCCAGTCCCCTAATCCTCTTTGTTGCTCTTCTCTGCACTCTTTCTAGAGTCTCAACATCTTTTTTACATGTCCTTAACTCAGGTTTCCTTTGACCTTCAAGCCTACCGCTTCTGCTTCTAAAGGACTTTTAGTAGCAGAAACTTTTTGAAGCTTTTTTAAACTTTTCCACAGATCGCTTTTAATAAAACGAAGCACCCGACGGTTCAAGTTAATTTTAATGAACCATCTATCAACGGAGGTGATGTACGGGATGCAAAGCTGATATCACCATGGTTACCTCCTCTCCTGTTTTCTTGGGGTTCGGAGGTGAGATGACAATTTGCCTTGAGTATTGTCAAGCGCCCCCGGGAAACGCCCTCTTTTTCACAAGCCTCGACTCCTAATGATTGCATCGATTCCCGTCGTAAATCATATTTCTCATCCCCGGCTTGTCTCTTTGACTTTCCCCGAACCGTCTCCAATAAACCCACCGTGTTCTTTTTAGTGGTTGCCACCAGTCAAAGCACCAGATGATATTAGGGTAATGATGATAAATTTTACACTCAGGCCAAACCATTTCCACATTACAGATAATATCCCCACCACGCAAATAAGTTCTGTTATTGGAATCGGAGACCGGGCACATCTGTCGATCCAGGAGCTTGCAGGAGACATATCTCCCCCCGTAATAGGTTTATAGATTTGGAAACCTGCTGTAAACAAATACAAATATGAAGAGATGGGAAGGGAAGGGCAAGGGGGAAACGATGAGGTTGGGAAATGAGACAAGAGAAGGCAGCAGATGAAACTCATTCCACAGGCTTCGGACTCGGCTGATGTCCTTTGCGAGGAACAAACGAGAGCTTCCAGGCATCTGAGGACAACCTGTGGACGTGGCAGAATAACAGATTTGGACTCTGTTCTGAGGCCTTTTTTTTTTTTTTTTAGAATAGAATAGAATAGAATAGAATTTTATTGGCCAAGTGTGATTGGACACACAAGGAATTTGTCTTGGTGCATATGCTCTCAGTGTACATAAAAGAAAAGATACGTTCATCAAGGTACAACATTTACAACACAATTGATGGTCAATATATCAATATAAATCATAAGAATTGCCAGCAACAAGTTATAGTCATACAGTCATAAGTGGAAAAAGATTGGTGATGGGAACTATGAAATGATTAATAGTAGTGCAGATTCAGTAAATAGTCTGACAGTGTTGATGGAATTATTTGTTTAGCAGAGTGATGGCCTTCGGGAAAAAACTGTTCTTGTGTCTAGTTGTTCTGGTGTGCAGTGCTCTATAGCGTCGTTTTGAGGGTAGGAGTTGAAACAGTTTATGTCCAGGATGCGAGTGATCTGCAAATATTTTCACGGCCCTCTTCTTGATTCGTGCAGTATACAGGTCCTCAATTGAAGGCAGGTTGGTAGCAATTATTTTTTCTGCAGTTCTAATTATCCTCTGAAGTCTGTGTTTTTCTTGTTGGGTTGCAGAACCGAACCAGACAGTTATAGAGGTGCAAATGACAGACTCAATAATTCCTCTGTAGAATTGGATCAGCAGCTCCTTGGGCAGTTTGAGCTTACTGAGTTGGCGCAGAAAGAACATTCTTTGTTGTCCTTTTTTAATGATGTTTTTGATGTTAGCTGTCCATTTGAGATCTTGCAATATGATAGAACCTAGACATGCGATATGATAGAACCTAGACAAACGGTTCTTCTTCTTAAAAAAGTAAAGGTAAAGGTTCCCCTCGCACATACGTGCTTGTCGTTGTCTTAAAGGCTTGCACAACTCCCGAAGGCAAGCTATTCAGCATAACAGAGTTAGTAAGGGACCTTGGAGGTCTCCTAGTCCAACCCCTCTGCTCAAGCAGGACGCCATTTTAAACCAAATGGATGTTCTTCTTAAAAGCCTCCAGTGATGGAGCAACCACAACTTCTGAAGGCAAGCTGTTCAGAATAGCAAAGCTTGAAGGGACCTTGGAGGTCTTCCAGTCCACTCCCCTGCTCAAGCAGGAGATCTTATACCATTTCAAACACAATGGTTGTCCAACTCTTCCTAAAAACCTCCAGTGATGAAGCAACTACAAGTTCTGAAGGCAAGTTTTTCCGCTGATTAATTGTTCTCACGGTCAAGAAATGTCTCCTTAGTTCTTGGTTGCTTCTCTCCTTGATTATTCCCATCACCAATTTATAACACTGAGAGCATATAGACGAGAGGTCGAACGACTAGCCTTGTGGTGCAACCAAAACAATCTGGAACTGAACACACTCAAAACCGTAGAAATGGTGGTAGACTTTAGGAAAAACCCTTCCATACTTCCACCTCTCACAATACTTGACAACACAGTATCAACAGTAGAAACCTTCAAATTTCTGGGTTCTATCATATCGCAAGATCTCAAATGGACAGCTAACATCAAAAACATCATTAAAAAAGGACAACAAAGAATGTTCTTTCTGCGCCAACTCAGTAAGCTCAAACTGCCCAAGGAGCTGCTGATCCAATTCTACAGAGGAATTATTGAGTCTGTCATTTGCACCTCTATAACTGTCTGGTTCAGTTCTGCAACCTAACAAGAAAAACACAGACTTCAGAGGATAATTAGAACTGCAGAAAAAATAATTGCTACCAACCTGCCTTCCATTGAGGACCTGTATACTGCACGAATCAAGAAGAGGGCCGTGAAAATATTTGCAGATCCCTCGCATCCTGCACATAAACTGTTTCAACTCCTACCCTCAAAACGACGCTATAGAGCACTGCACACCAGAACAACTAGACACAAGAACAGTTTTTTCCCGAAGGCCATCACTCTGCTAAACAAATAATTCCCTCAACACTGTCAGACTATTTACTGAATCTGCACTACTATTAATCGTTTCATAGTTCCCATCACCAATCTCTTTCCACTTATGACTGTATGACTATAACTTGTTGCTGGCAATCCTTATGATTTATATTGATATATTGATCATCAATTGTGTTGTAAATGTTGTACCTTGATGAACGTATCTTTTCTTTTATGTACACTGAGAGCATATGCACCAAGACAAATTCCTTGTGTGTCCAATCACACTTGGCCAATAAAATTCTATTCTATTCTATTCTATATGCACCAAGACAAATACCTTGTGTGTCCAATCACACTTGGCCAATAAAATTCTATTCTATTCTATTCTATTCTATTCTATTCTATTCTATTCTATTCTATTCTATTCGTTTCCACCCATTGCTTCTTGTCCTGCATTCAGGAGCTTTGGAGATTCAGTTGACCCCCTCTTCTTTGTAACAGCCCCTCAGATATTGGAAGACACTATCATGTCACTCCTACTCCTTCTTTTCACTAGACTAGACATACCCAATTCCAGCAACCGTTCACCATATGTTTTAGTCTCCAGTCCTCTAATCATCTTTGTTGCTCTTCTCTGCACTCTTTCTAGAGTCTCCACATCTTTTTTTTTACATCGTGGTGACCAAAACTGAATGCAATATTCCAAGTGTGGCCTTACCAAGGCATTATAAAGTGATATCAACACTTCACGTGATCTTGATTCTATCCCTCTGTTGATGCAGCCTAGAACTATGTTGGCTTTTTTGGCAGCTGCTGCACACGGCTGGCTCACATTTAAGTGATTGTCCCCTAGGACTCCAAGGTCCCTCTCGCAATTATCGCTGTTTCGCCAAATGTCACCTAATTTGTACCTATACATTTGGGAACCCCCTCAAGAAGTATCTAAAAGTACTCAGATCTTCTAGGATTGCAGTTGTTCTGGGTAAGGTTTTTTTAATTGTTATTTTTTTTATATATCCTGCCTTCATTATTTTTAAAATTAACTCAAGGCGGTGAACATATCCAACACAAGAAATCCAAGTTTGTCTCTAAATGTCGAACTTTCAGATCAATGCACTTCACTGAACTTTATGCAGCAGAAACATAAAAATCTCAGGGCATTAAGCACAATGATGCAAATCTGGAACTTATTATCTCGTAGCGGCTGATTAAAATACAGGTCTTAATATAACCCGTGCAAATATCTTATTCACAAAAAAAAAAAATCTTGGCACCTTTCTGTTTTGTTTTATTGAATGGCTTGATCCTTAAAACCCAATCTTATGCTTCTGCTGTTCCTAACTGAGATTCAAAATTAGGGATTTGCAAAGCTTATCAAAATGTGAGGAAGTCCTTTTGCAATATTCGTTATAACTTTACAACTCCCTGGGGAAAGGGTGGGGGGAGGGAAGATCTCAAATAGATCTTTCTTATAAAGATTGTACAATTTTTGGGGAATGCACTATGCTGCTCAAGGTCCTTCATTATGGGTGAGTGGGGTTAGATAGAAGAAGGATAGAAAGATGATAGACAAACAAATAATCAGATATAATTAGATTCTTTCTTTCTTTCTCACCATCTTTTCTCTCCATCTTTTTTCCTTCTTTCCCTCTTTCCTTCCTCTCTCCCTTCCTTCCTTCCTGTATCTATCTATCTATCTATCTATCTATCTATCTATCTATCTATCTATCTATCTATCTATCTATCTATCTATCTATCTATCCCTCACCTGGAAGACCCATGAGTCAATAACGTCTGCCAGTAATTTATTTTTACAACAGATAACAGTTCTGGCAGCTACCCTGCGAATGCCTGCCAAATTTCTTATCACCTCAAGAGTCAGCGTAACTGAAGTCCATTGCTGGGGCAACCAGGAGCTCAAACTGTAAACTGAAGTCCTCTGCAAAGTTCAAATCTTTATTCCAGAAAATATCCCGGCCGAAGCTCACGAAATGCAGTTTTGTCCGTCACAGAGCCTGCAGAGCAACCCCACCTGTTTTTATCCCCTCTGGGGCGTGGCTCAGTGACTCAGCAATCTCTGGCCCTGCCACACCTCTTCCTTTGCTGCGCATGCCTCTCCCTCCAAAGCTGCCTGGGATCAATCCAAGATTAATCCTCATCACTCCCTATTAGTGGTTGCTCCGACATGCCTTCCTCCTGGTCTTCAGCTGGAGAGGGAGGCCTTGTCAGCTGCTCTGATATGCCTTCCCCCTGGCCTTCAGCTAGCACCTGAGGCGTTGACAGAAAGGAGGGTCCTGGAGAGGGAGGCCTTGTCAACTCCTCCCCATCAATTTCAGAGTCATCCTCCTCCGTGAGGACAGGGTCGGGAGCCGGAGTCACAACAAGCCGCAGGCTGCCAACCCCTGTTCTTGAACCTGAAAGCCAAGCTCATTTTTCAGCTTGGCTTTTCGGTGGTTGTAAGTGTGCGCTAGTAAGGCGTACGTGCAAATATATGCATATAAGCTCTTGATTATTCAGCTTACATCCCTTTTTTTTTCTCCTGAATGCCAAGCTTGGGAAAAGTGCCAACCTTGGGAGTCTCCTGCTTTAACTTTACAACAAGGAGGGTTAGAATAACAATGCGTTTGGTTTAGGTTTGAATGCAAATGGGACGCACACAATGCATGCTTTCCAGAAGGGTACCTCAAGGAATATACAACTGTTGTACCATTATTTGCATTTTCCGGGAAGGCAATTTCCTTGTACTCAAGACTTCTAACATTTATTCACTTAATTCTTTCTTTGTTTAGGACTCCGGCTTGGATGCCATTTTAATCTGGGTAGCTCTTACAGCTGCTTACAAAAGTCAAAATGCAAACAACCACAAGGAAATCTAATAGTAAGTGTACTAATAACAGACATTGCCTCTGCAAAGGAGTGGAAGAAACAGTGGGTCACCTGGTTAGCTGTTGCAAGAAGATTGAACGGACTGAGTACAAACAGCAGCACGACAAAGTAGCAACAATGGTGCACGAGAAGAACAGCAAGAAATACCAGTTGCCTGCAAGCAAGACCTAGTGGCAGATTATGTTACTACTGGTTTACCATGCACACTTGCATCATGTGCCCCTGCCTTCCACACCTGTGCCCTGCCTTCCGTGCATGTTCTTTGCTCATGCGGGCACCTTCTGCACATGTGCCCATCCTCAAAAATGTGCCTAAATAGATTGGCATAGAGCCGGGGCGGGGAGGCCCTACCCGTGATTTCCGCTGCCGGTTCGGGCAAACTGGTCCAAACCAGCTGAATACCACCTCTGACTGGTGCAGGGGTGAAATGCTTCCAGTTCACATGATCCGGTAACAATGGTGGCGGGTGATTCGGAGAACCAGTAGCAAAACTCCCTGCCCCCCTATCCATGCCCAGCTGAGCCACGCGATCATCAGAGGGTGTTTTTTTTTTTTACTTTTGAAAGTATTTTGTCTTTGGCTGAAAAAATGCTTTTTAAAATGAGGACCCAGATTGTTGGGGGCAATTAAGTTGACTTTGTATATAATATATACAAATGGATGAAGACTATTGCTTAACACATTGTAAGCTGCCCTGAGTCTTCGGAGAAGGGCGGGATATAAATTCAAATTTTAAAAAAAAGTAAAAAAAAAAAGCCTCTGATGATCACACGGTTGAGCTGAGATCGCCAGAACCTTTTAAAAGCATTTTTCTTACAACCTCTTCGGCCGAAGAGGCTGTAAAAAAATGCTTTTAAAGGGTTCTGGCAATCAGGTAACTCAGCTGGGATCATCAGAACCCTTTAAAAGCTTTTAAAAGGCTCCTCTGGCAATCCCAGCTGAGTTGCCTGATCATCGGAGGCTTTTAAAAGCTCTTTTTTGACAACCTCTTCGACCAAAGAGGTTGTAGAAATAAATGCTTTTAAAAGTAAAAAAAAAAAAAAGTTGGCCACACCCACCCAGCCACATTACTCCCCCACTAAGCCACACCCACAGAACTAGTAAATTTTACATTTTACATTTGATCCCTGGACTGATGGGACTGTAAACTAGAAAAAATGATGAAGCTAAATTTCTCTGGTATCAACCTTGAAGTTAGCTTGGCTGAAGCCATCTTGGAGCTTCAGTACTGCGACAGTGGAGCTGAGGGATAGGGAGGGGGGATTAGAGATAGCTGTAGTCAAAACAAAATACTTTCTCTTGGGAATCAAGGACGTTCTCACACCTGGCCGGAGGATGGAAGAATAATCAGCAGACACTGCCTTGATTGGGCCATGTGACTGATTGTTTGGGATTGGGGGATAAACTTTCATTTTTAATTAGGTGAAAACCGAGGGAGACTTCAGAGTCGGTTTTCACCAGATATGTGCCAATACAGTATTTCCAATAAAACTATACTTGGAGGAAACTACCTGCCTCGGAGTTTTTGCTTGCAATGGATCTATTACTTGGAATCCTGACATTTGGGATTGTAGAATTCAAACAGACAAGCAGCTGCCACACAACACTCCAATCTTAACACCTGTCGGTAAAGAAAGATAAAAAAAATCTTGACAACAGACATGGCGGTACGCAGACACAACAGAAGAGAAGAGAAAGAACTGGAGCGGATAACAAAATACAAAGACTTGCAAATAGAAACAGAAGAACTGTGGCAAAAGTAGTACCAATAGTCATAGGTGCCTTGGGTGCAATGCGAAAACATCCGGAGCGCCACTGGAACACCATCGGCATTGACAATTTCATCATCATCAGTCAATTGCAAAAGGCAGCTTTACTCAGAACGGCTTGCATCCTGCAACAATCCTTTGCCTCTTTCACAAATTTTGCCAGCCCGAAGGCAGTAGCTCTCTTCTCTTTGGTGTGTGTTCTGCCCACTCAACCACACTCCAGAAGACACACGAGCTGACTGTATTTGCCAGCAATTTATTCTTGCTACAGATATCAGCTCTGGCAACGAACCTGCAATTGCCTGCCAAGTCCTCCTTATCTCTTCAATGCTACTGCGGTCTGTTGCTGGAGCATCCCAGAGTTAAGAAGTAAACAGAAGTCCAAAAAGCCAATTCCTGAGTCTTGCAATAAAGCAGCTAAAGTTTCCAAAAGTCAGTTTTTGTCCGTCACGGAACCCAAAGGCAGCTCCACCAACTTTTATACCCTGTGGGGTGTGGCTCCGTGACTCAGCATTCCCTGGGCCGGCGCCTTCCTTTCTTTTGCTGCGCACGCTTCACTCGGCGTCGCTGCCTTGCATCTAGCCACGATTGATCCTCCTCAGCTGGCTCTTGGGGCGTTGCCAGGGGGAAGGAGGGGTCGGGGGAAAGAGGCCGTGTCAGCTCCTCCTCCTCCACCTGGCCTGCCTCTGGAATCTGGAGCGGAGCCAGAGAGGAAGGTTCTGCAGAGGGAAGCCCTGTCGGCTCTTCCCCCTCATTCTCGGAGTCACTCTCTGCCAGGAAGCCTGGCTCGGGGCCCGCAGACACAACAGTGTGTCTGTGTGGTCACACAAGTCAAGATGGTGTACACCACTCCATGATCAAAACCCTTCTGAAGTTTTAAGTCACCGCAAGTTTGGGGATACACTTTTCACTGCCTTCTTCTGGATGAACATCTTGAAGGCATCCAACACAGAGAAAATCTCTTTCTGGAGCCTGTCTCTAAGGTGCCAACAAAGGTCTTTATGCAATCAGGGAACCACCAAGAACCCTTCCACCAACATCGACAGGGCAAACCACTTGTGTATAAAGAGACAGCAAAACCCACTCCTTTCTAGAACTGACAATGTTGTTTAGTTGGGTAATGATATGTCTGCAAGAAAACCATCTCGCTCAGAGAGCACCAAGGACCTCAGAATTTGAGTTGCACTACCAAGGTTGCCATCCTGAACTTTTAAACCGTATCTTGCAGGCAGAGAACATCGAGGACCCCACAATCCTTCTCTTCCTCTCCACAAACCCCACTCCCTTCTAGCCAGTGGTGGGATTCAA
The DNA here is from genome assembly GCF_028640845.1 of Ahaetulla prasina. Lineage (NCBI taxonomy): Eukaryota > Metazoa > Chordata > Lepidosauria > Squamata > Colubridae > Ahaetulla > Ahaetulla prasina. The sequence continues at coordinate 299,988,221 of NC_080540.1, read as the reverse complement.
ATAATTTAACAACCGGTTCTCTGCCCTAATGATTTCTTCCAACAACCAGTTCACCAAACTGCTCAGAAAGTGAACAACCGGTTCTCCCGAGGTGGTGCGAACTGACTGAATCCCACCACTGCTTCTAGCACTGATGATGTTACCTAGTTGGGTAATGAAACGTCTGTAAGAAAACCACCAAACTGGAGAACAGTGAGAAACCTACAGTCCTCCTTCTCCTCCCCCCACCCCGCAAAACACCTTCCTTCTAGCTCTGACAATGTTACCTAGTTAGGTAATGAAACATCTGCAAAAAACCCCACCAAACTATAGAACACTGAGAAACCTACAGTCTTATAATATAACATTATAACAGAGTTGGAAGGGACCTTGGAGGTCTTCTAGTCCAACCCCCTGCCCAGGCAGGAAACCCTACACCATTTCAGACAGATGGTTATCCGACATTTTCTTAAAAATTTCCAGTGTTGGAGCATTCACAACTTTTGCAGGCAAGTCGTTCCACTTATTAATTGTTCTAACTGTCAGGAAATTTCTCCTTAGTTCTAAGTTGCTTCTTTCTTTGACCAGTTTCCATCCATTGCTTCTTGTTCTACCCTCAGGTGCTTTGGAGAACAGCCTGACTCCCTCTTCTTTGTGGCAGCCCCTAAGATATTGGAACACAGCTATCATGTCTCCCCTAGTCCTTCTTTTTGTTAAACTAGACATACCCAGTTCCTGCAACTGTTCTTCATATGTTTTAGCCTCCAGTCCCCTAATCATCGTTTTTGCTCTTCTCTGCACTTTTTCCTAGAGTCTCAGCATCTTTTTTACATCGCGGCGACCAAAACTGAATGCAGTATTCCAAGTGTGGCCTTACCAAGGCATTATAAAGTGGTATTAACACTTCACATGATCTTGAATCTATCCCTCTGTTTATGCAGCCCAGAATTGTGTTGGCTTTTTTGGCAGCTGCTGCACACTGCTGGCTCATATCTAAATGGTTGTCTACTAGGACTCCAAGATCCCTCCCATAGTTACTACTATTGAGCAAGGTACCACATATCCGGTACCTGTGCATTTTGTTTTGTTTTTTGCCTAAATACAGAACCTTACATTTTTCACTGTTGAATTTCATTTTGCTAGGCAGCGCCCAGTGTTCAAGTCTGTCAAGATCCTTCTGTATCTTGAGCCTATCTTCTGGAGTGTTGGCTATTCCTGCCAGCTTGGTGTCATCTGCAAATTTGATGAGTTCCCCATCTATCCCCTCGTCCAAGTCATTGATGAAGATGTTGAAGAGTACTGGGCCTAAAACAGAGCCTTGGGGTACTCCACTGCATACTTCCCTCCATGTGGATGTAGTTCCATTGAGGACTACACGTTGAGTGTGGTTGGTCAGCCAGTTATGAATCCATCTGATGGTGAATTCGTAACTGGCTGACCAACCGCCAGTTGGTCTTCTTTCTTCTTTCTCCTCCTTCCAAAACCCCTCCCTTCTAGCACTGATGTTGTTACTTAGTTGGGTTATGAAATGTCTGCAAGGAAACCACCAAACTCATAGGGCACCAAGGACCCTACCATCCTCCTCCTCTTCCTCCTCTTCCTCCTAAACCCCACTCCTTTCTAGCACTGGCGATGTTACCTAATTTGGTAATGAAACATTGCAAGAAAACCAGCATGCTCAAAGACCACCAAGGACCTCATGTGTCTTTACTTTATGCTACCACGACAGGGTGTCTACCAAGTCAGGATGCGTTAGGAGAAATGCTCCCCATTCTGCAGCCAACGGTGGCTTCTAAATTCATTTAGACCTAATCACACCCCAATTTGGCCTTTTAGGATAGACTGCCACAAAAACTGAGAACTGAAAAGCTTGATTTATTTCGCCCTTATTGTTTTAAATTTCCAAGGACTGAATGGGCTGTCTGTAAATTCAGCACACCATGGTCTACGTCAGGGACCAGGAGGTGAATCTAGCCCTCAGCGTGCTTAGATCTGGCCAATGGGGCCACCCTGGAAATAGCAAAGGACCGGCCCGCAATGCCTCTGCCAGTGAAAACGGTGCTTGGAAGGGCCATGCGTAGCCCTCCTGAGCTCCATTTTCACTGGCAGAGGGTTGCAGGAGGACAACCCAGCTGAAAACAGAGCGCGTGAGGGCCACGTGTGGACACCCTGAGCTCCATTTTATCTGGCAGAGGGTTGCAGGAGGACGTCCCAGCTGAAAACAGAGCACAGAAGGGCCACATGTGACCCCCCCCCCGAGCTCCGTTTTCACTAGCAGAGGGTTGCAGGAGGCCATCGCAGGAGGCCATCGCAGCTGAAAACGGCGCTCGTGAGCCCATTTTCGCTGGCAGAGCACTTGGGCCACCACAGGTGGCCCCCCTCCCCCAACACAAGTGACGTCATGCTGGCCACGCCCGCTCTGGTCTCACACACACACCTGAGGTCAAAAACACAAACCTGAAGTGGCCCTCAAATGAAATCGCATTTGACAGCCCTGGTCTATGGTGGTACTCAAAACTTTTCGGCAGCCGCTCCTACTGATCTTCCAGTCTGCTGAATTTTTGCCCACAAATATCACCTCAGAAGATCCCAGGTGCCAGAGAGAGAGAGAGAGAGAGAGAGAGAGAGAGAGAGAGAGAGAGAGAGAGACCAGGACGGCAAGCGGTACCCTATTTTGTCCTTGATGTTCATTCTGCCTGGAAAGACGCCAGAGGCCCTGCAATGCGTTTTAAGGTGCGGGGGGGGGGATATCTTTTGCTTGCCTGCAGGTAATTTTGGAGGTGATTTTATGATCTTGCCAGGTCTGGAATGTGGCCGGCCCTGGGGAAATGGCGCTTCAAAAAGAGAAAAGGATCCCCCCATCGTCTCTCGAGGGGTGAGGAGTTCAAACCCTTCCTCATTTGCAAAGCTCATTTTTGCAAAAAAAAACAAGAAAAAGAAAAAGAAAGACAGAAAGAAAGAAAGAAAGAAAGAAAGAAAGAAAGAAAGAAAGAAAAAATCGCAAGTGCAGCCTGATATATATTTTTTTTAAAAATGCAACTGTGCGAGAGGCCAGCTGAAGTTTTATGAATGCAGATGAACGGAAGGAATTCGTTAACCGCGATGATCCATTTTAAACCCGAGAAGACAGTTGGTCAACTTCGAATCGATAGAATCGCAGGGCCCGACGGAGGTTAAGACAAGAGACGTTATGATTTCCTGGTCAAATGGTGGTCCGGTTTATTTATGAAAAGTTCCAGTGATTGGGACACCCACAGCTGAAGGGTCCAAGCTGCTCTCTGAGCTTGGTTGATTTCTTGCAGACGTTTCATGACCCAACTAGGTAACCTCATCAGTGCTTAAAGGGGGTGGGGTTTGCTCTCTGTTTATATACAACAACAGGCTACTGCAGTGTGGGTTTTAATTTTTTTTTACTACCGGTTCTACGGGTGTGGATTGGTGGGTGTGGCATGGCAGGGGAAGGATACCCTAGGCCATCCATCCGGTAAATTTGCAAGATTTGTTTTTCTCACCATGCACACGTATACATCCAAACTGGACTGTGTTGTTTCTTTGTGTCATAGAATCTATGTGGGTATGTGCCAGTGGTGGGTTTCAATTTTTTTTACTATGGTTCTGTGGGTGTGGCTTGGTGGGCGTGGCAGGGGAAGGAAGGGCCCCTGGTGGCTCAGACTGCTAAGACAGTCTGTTATTAACAGCAGCTGCTTGCAATTACTGCAGGTTCTAGTCCCACCAGGCCCAAGGTTGACTCAGCCTTCCATCCTTTATAAGGTAGGTAAAATGAGGACCCAGATTGTTGGGGGCAATAAGTTGACTTTGTATATAATATACAAATGGATGAAGACTATTGCTTGACATAGTGTAAGCCGCCCTGAGTCTTCGGAGAAGGGCGGGATATAAATGCAAATAATAATAAAAAAAGGATACTATAAAATCTCCGTTACCACCCCACTCCAGGGGAAGGATACTACAAAATCCCCATTTCCTCCCAATCAGCTGGGACTCGAGAGGCAGAGAATAGATGGGGGTGGGGCCAGTCAGAGGTGGTATTTTCCGGTTCTCTGAACTACTCAGAATTTCTGCTACTGGTTCTCCAGAACTGGTCAGAACCTGCTGAAACCCACCTCTGGGCTACTGTGTACATACAGAAAGCAAAGCCCACTTCCTCCTAGCACTGATGATGTTACCTAGTTGGGTCACGAAAAGTCTGCAAGAAAAAAACCAAGCTTAGAGAGCAACAAGGACTACACAGTCCTCCTTCCTCCTCCTCCTCCTCCACTCCACAACCTTGACTCCTCTCTAGCACTGATCCCGCTTCCTCCTCCTCCTCCTCCCTCCTCCCTCCCTCCCTCCCTCCCTCCTCCACCTCCACCTCCACCTTCTTCTCCACTCCACAAACTTCACTCCTTTTTAGCACTGATAATGCTACCTAATAGGGTCATGGAATGTCTGCAAGAAAATAACCAAGTTCAGACAGTATCAAGGACTCCACAGTCCTCCTCCCCCTCTTGAAACCCCCCTCCCTTCTAGCACTGATGATGTTACCTAGGTGGGTCATGAAATGCCTGCAAGAAAACAACCAAGCTCAGAGAGTACCTAGAATCTCTCCCAATCCTGAGCTACAAATATTCTCCTTTATCGGGACCCATTGTGCTTGGAGGCAAGCTATTCTATTGGTTAATTGTCAGAACATTTCTCTTTATTTCCAGGTTGGATCTCTTTTTAATAAGTTTCCACCCCTCACTTGTTGTCCTGCTTTGGAGAATAGATCAACTCCCCCCCATCTTCTGTGACAGCCCCTCAAATACCGGAAGACAGTTATCATGTGTCCCCCAGTCCTTCTCTTCATTACTCTAGACCAGGGGTGTCCAAACTTGGCCCTTTGAAGAATGGTGGACTTCAACTCCCAGAATTCCCCAGCCAGCATGAGCTATAAACATGAGCAAGTTGCTTGCTGGGGAATTCTGGGAGTTGAAGTCCACCACTCTTCAAGGGGCCAAGTTTGGACATCCCTGCTCTAGACATACCTAGTTCCTTCAATCGTTCATCGTATGATTTAGCTTACAGACCTTGAATCCTCTTTGTTGCTCTTCTCTGCACTCTTTCCAGAGTCTCAACCTCTTTTTTATATCTATCATGGTGACCAGAAGTAACTGAACAAAACAGAGTAACAGAATTGGAAGGGACTTTGGTGGTCTTCTAATCCAACCCTCTGCTCGAGCAGCAGACTCTATATCACTTCGGACAAATGGCTGTCCAGTTTCTTCTTAAAAACCTCCAGTGGTGGAGCACCAACAACTTCTGGAGGCAAATCATAGCGCTCATTAATTGTTCTCCCTGTCAGGAAATTTCTCCTTCATTCTTGATTGGTTCACTCCTTGATGAGTGGTCTACGTGATTAAGGGTACAAGTCACCCAATGGTTTCTGAAGACCAACAGGGAACTTAATATAATATATAATATAATATAATAACAGAGTTGGAAGGGACCTTGGAGGCCTTCTAGTGCAACCCCCTGCCCAGGCAGGAAACCGTACACCAGTTCAGACAAATGGCTATCCAACATTTTCTTAAAAATTTCCAGTGTTGGAGCATTCACAACTTCTGAAGGCAAGTTGTTCCACTGATTAATTGTTCTAACTGTCAGGAGATTTGTCCTTAGTTCTAAGTTGCATCTCTCCTTGATTAGTTTCCACCCATTGCTTCTTGTCCTACCGTCAGGTGCTTTGGAGAATAGTTTGACTCCCACTTCTTTGGGGCAGCCCCTGAGATATTGGAAGACTGCTATCATGTCACCCCTAGTCCTTTTCATTAAACTAGACATACCCAGTTCCTGCAACCGTTCTTCCTATGTTTTAGCCTTCAGTCCCCTAATCATCTTTGTGGCTCTTCTCTGCACTCTTTCTAGAGTGGTTGGAACTTGGAGGACCTGGAAGACCTTGGAGGTCTTCTAGCCCAACCCCCTGCTCAAGGGCCTCTGGTGGCTCAGCAGACTAAGTCTGTCTGTTATTAACACAGCTGCTTGCAATTACTGCAAGTTCCAGTCCCACCAGGCCCAAGGTTTACTCAGCTTTCCATCCTTTATAAGGTAGGTAAAATGAGGACCCAGATTGTTGGGGGCAATAAAAGTTGACTTTGTATATAATATACAAATGGATGAAGACTATTGCTTGACACATTGTAAGCCGCCCTGAGTCTTTGGAGAAGGGCGGGATATAAATTCAATTTTTTTAAAAAAGCAGAAGACCTACATCACAGGTGTCAAACTCAGTTTCTTTCTTTTTTTGAGGTGTGTGTGCGTGTTAAAATAATAATAATTTTTTTTTCTGTAAAAACAAGAACGGAAACAAACACAAAACGTAAATTTCCATTTTACAACAGTTTCATGTTGGCGTTCTTTTAAAATTCAGGTTGTTCCCCTCCTCGACTTTACATATATTTATATTTGTGGTTCCCTTGTTCCTTATTTATGTATATATTTCTCGGTGGTTATGCCCCGAAGCGAAAAAGTATTGGACCAAAATACAAGGTTGGCTGCAGGATTTAATAAATTGCCAAATTGAGTTAAATCCGGAAACATTTCTCCTGGGAATATTAAAAACTAAATTTGATAAAAAAATAAATAAGATATCTGATCCTACATATAACTAACAGCACCAAGAATTGTGTTTGCGCAATATTGGAAGGAACATAATTTACCATCAGAGGGACTGATTATCCAGAAAATATTTGAATGTGCCGAAATGAATAAACTAACCTTAGAATTAAAAGAAAAAGATGATTCAGATTATTATGCGGTTTGGGAAAAATGGTATAGACAACAGAAACAAAAATAGGTAATTTTCATAAGGAAGTTGAGGATGTGTGTGTGTGTGTATATGTGTGTGTGTGTGTGTGTGTGTGTGTGTGTGTGTGTGTGTGTGTGTGTGTAGGTCTTGGCATTTTTGGGTCTTTTCCCGTGTAAGATTGAGAGTATCTTGGTGACGTTTCGACGAGGTTTCACTCATCATCTTCAGGCTGGTGTCTTCGGCTTCGTGCTTCTCGAGCAAAGAGAAAAAGCACGAAGCCGAAAGCACCAGCCTGAAGATGATGAGTGAGACTTTGTGGAAACGTTGCCAAGATACTCTCAACCTTACATGGGAAAAGACCCGAAAATGCCAAGACCTACATACCTATACCCTATGTATTAGAGTTATGGAAAAGAAAAACTACCATAAAAATTATTTATAAATATGTATATATTTATTTATCTGTTATACATATTATTATTATTTTTTATTGAAAAAGTTTTATAAAATTTCCCTCCCCTTTCCCCCCCTCCCCCCTCCCTTCACAACCCCCCTCCCCCCTCCCCACCCTGACTTCCCGGAACAAACACAAGGTATAGTAAAAATAAAACAAACATATACGAAAAAATTTTCCTTCCTAACTAAATTATAATCCTACAATTCTCATCAATTCCTAACCTCCCCCAAAACAATCAACAATAATACATCCTAATCGTTCAAAGGCAGTCTGATAACTCTTAGTCTGATATCTGTTTTGAATATAGTCAATCCATTTTTTCCTTTTACTTAAATATTTTTCTTGTGTAGTGTCTTTCAAAAAGGCTGAGATTTTTGCCATCTCAGCCAAATTATTTATTTATTTATTTATTTATTTTATTTGATTTTTATACCGCCCTTCTCCCGAAGGACTCAGGGCGGTGTACAGGCATAATAAAACCGACATTACAATATATAAGTTTAAAATACGATTTAAAAAACTTATTTTAAATTAGCCCAATGATTAAAATTTCCCATACTAAAAACCCCGTTTAAAATAAATAAATTTAAACATTAAAATCCCAATTTAAGCCAGCCCCGCGCGGATAAAAAGATGAGTCTTGAGTTCGCGACGAAATGTCCGAAGGTCGGGTATTTGGCGTAAACCCGGGGAAGCTCGTTCCAGAGTGTGGGAGCCCCACAGAGAAGGCCCTTCCTGGGGCCGCCAGCCGACAGTGTTTGGCGGACGGCACCCTGAGAAGTCCCTCTCTATGGGAGCGTACGGGTCGGTGGGAGGCGTGTGGTAACAGCAGGCGGTCCCGTAAGTACCCAGGTCCTAAGCCATGGAGCGATTTAAAGGTCATAACCAACACCTTAAAGTGCACCCGGAAGGCCACAGGCAGCCAGTGCAGTCTGTGCAGGAGCGGTGTTACATGGGAGCTACGCGTAGCTCCTCTATAACCAGCGCAGCTGCATTCTGGACTAACTGAAGCCTCCGAGCGCACTTCAAGGGAGCCCCATGTAGAGAGCATTACAGTAATCCAAGCGAGAGGTAACGAGCGCATGAGTGACTGTGCATAAGGCATCCCGATCAAGGAAGGCGCAACTGCGAACCAGGCGAACCTGGTGGAAGGCCCTCCTGGAGACGGTCGTCAAATGGTCTTCAAGCGACAGCCGATCATCCAGGAGGACACCCAAGTTGCGCACCCTATCCTTTGGGGCCAGTAACTCGCCTCCAACAGCCAGCCGCGGCTGCAGCTGACTGAATCGGGTGCCGGCATCCACAGCCACTCCGTCTTGGAGGATTAAGCTTGAGCCTGTTTCTCCCCATCCAGACCCGTACAGCTTCCAAACACCGGGACAGCACTTCGACAACTTCATTGGGGTGGTCCGGGTGGAAAAGTACAGCTGGGTGTCGTCAGCGTACTGCTGGTATCTCACCCGAAACCACTGATGATCTCACCCAACGGCTTCATGTAGATGTTGAACAGCAGGGCGAGAGAATCGACCCTGTGGGACCCCACAAGTGAGGCCCCTCGCGGTCGACCTCTGCCCCTGTCAACACCGTCTGCGACCGGTCAGAGAGATAGGAGGAGAACCACCGATATACGGTGCCTCCACTCCCAATCCTCCAACCGCGCAGCAGGATACCATGATCGATGGTATCGAACGCCGCTGAGAGGTCTAATAGGACCAGGGCAGAGGAATATCCCCTGTCCCTGGCCCTCCAGAGATCATCCACCAATGCGACCAAAGCTGTCTCCGTGCTGTATCCGGGTCGGAAGCCGGACTGGAACGGGTCTAGATAGACATCTTCATCCAGGTGTTGGGGCAGCTGTCGCGCCACGGCACTCTCTACAACCTTCGCAACAAAGCGAAGGTTGGAGACTGGACGATAATTACCCAAAATAGCTGGGTCCAAAGAGGGCTTCTTAAGGAGGGGTCTCACCACAGCCTCTTTCAAGGCGGCAGGGAAGACCCCATCCAACAAAGAAGCGTTGATAATCCTCTGGAGCCAGCCTCGTGTCACCGCCTGAGTGGCCAGTACCAGCCAGGAAGGACACGGGTCCAGTAAACATGTCGTGCCGTGAAGCCTCCCCAACAACCTGTCCACGTCCTCGGGAGCCACAGGGTCAAACTCATCCCAAATGTGCTCAACAAGACGTGCCTCCTCTCCCTCGCTTGGATCATCCCAAATTCGGTCCAGACCGTCCCTCAGCTGAGCGATTTTATCGTATAGATAACCACTAAACTCCTCGGCTCGTCCCTGCAAAGGGTCATCCCGCACCTCCTGATGTAGGAGAGAGCGGGTCACCCAAAACAGGGCGGCCGGCGGTTATCTGCCGGCGCAATGAGGGTGGAGGCGTGGGCGCCTCGCTTCCCTCATTGCCACTAGGTAGGTCCTAGAATAGGTCCTAACTAGTGTCCGATCAACCGGGCGACTGGACCTCCAGGTGCTCTCTAGGCGTCTTCTCCGGCGTTTCATCTCCCTCAGCCCCTCGGAGAACCAAGGGGCCAAACGAGATCTACGCCGGGTCAGAGGCCGCAAAGGCACGACACGGTCCAGGGCCCCGGCTGCGGCCCGCTCCCAGGCCACGACCAGTTCCTCAGTCGTGCCGTGGGCCAGATCCTCAGGGAATGGCCCAAGCTCCGTCTGGAACCTCTCAGGGTCCATCAGGCGCCTGGGACGGAACCACCGTATAGGTTCCGTCTCCCTGCGGTGGTGAATGGCGGTTCGGAAGTCTAGGCGAAGGAGAAAATGATCCGACCATGACATTGGTTCTGTTACTAAATCGTCTAATACCAGATCATTTAACCACTGTCCAGAGATATAAATCAGATCCAGCATGCCTCCCCCCATGTGCGTAGGGCCATCATTTACTCGAATCAGGTCCAAGGCCGTCATGGAAGCCTGGAACTCCCGAGCTGCCGTCGATGACAAGCCAACTGATGGCAAGTTGAAATCCCCCATGACTATAAGTCTGGGGGTCTCAACCGCCACAGCAGCCAGTACCTCCAACAGCTCGGGCAGGGCTGTGGTCACGCAGCAAGGAGCCAGGTACGCGATCAACAAGCCCAACTGATTCCTATGGCCCCACCTCACATAGAGGGATTCACAGCCGGCAATCTGAGGAACAGTGGCCTCCCTCGGCTCTAGATCTTCCTTAATAACAACCGCCACTCCCCCACCCCTACCTTGGAGCCTCGGCCGATGAAATGCTCGGAAACCTGGAGGCACAACTCAACAAGGCACCCCTCCAGGCCCAACCAGGTCTCCGTAATGCCCATAAGGTCCGCGGACTCCCCCTGAATAAGATCGCAGATCAGGGGAGCTTTATTAGCCACGGACCGGGCATTACATAACATCAACCGAAGATCCAAGCTCTGAGGATCATGGCCTCCTGAGGAACGGGTAGGAACTGAGGGGCCGGAGCACGTGATCGCCTTCAAACATCGAACACGTGCTCCCAGGTCTCGATACGGCCCCCCCCTCCGCCATATCTGCCTCTCCCACTAACCACACAGATGGAACCACAATTGTCATCTGGAACATCACCCTCCCCCGAAACCTTCGAACCTATTAACACTCCGCCGCAAACACGCGCAGTGACTGGCCCCACCCTCGGCGGGCTACTCCCAACACCCGCCTTTCCTCCCCTTAAAATTCCCTTAAAATCCCCGATAAAAAACGACTAAAAGAGTTCATTAAAAATCCCCTAAGCCTCCTAGATTTCGCATGCCATCTCTCGGGGTTCCAAAACCTGTCCTCAAGATGTGCCCTCGATAATGTGGAGGGCCAGACCTGCGAGAGAGGGGAATCTCGCAGGGCAAGAAGGTCCGCGGTTGAAAATCTTCGCATAAATAAATAAAAGTACAAAACGGTCAGCAGTCCATCCAGGCCGGTCAAAATGTCAAGGTGTTATTGTAGCGCGGTTATTATAGCAAGGTTAGGCTCCCTGGCTGGCGAGATGAACCGTGGACTTCCAGGGCTCCATGGGGCCGTTATTCTGCCCTCAAACCCAAACGGTCCCACTTGCCCCAGGTACAGATGACTAGCCATTCTCCATCAAGTCAGTCAATTGGTGTTAAAATCAATATGGGCCTTGATGTCAGGGACTCCATACCCAGTTGCTCCGACACTCCAGGCTTGATTGAACAGTCCTAGGCCGAGCTGCCGAGGGTCTAAAAGAGGGCCAGCCACACCTCCGAGTACTCCTCCGAGGGGCGAAAACCCTCCAGATGGCAACATCTGACCCTCCGCCGCTACCACTCAGCGATCGATCTTCTCGTCTCTCCTCCTCCCTGGCATTGATGGAAAGACCGTTCTCAGGCATTGATCGAAAACCCTCAGTCCCTGGAAGTGGGGGGGCCACCCGCCGCCGCTGCCATCGCCGCCGATACCCGGAAGCCAAGCGCGGTCGCCGTGGCCATCACCCCAGCCAGAGGCCCAGCAAGGCCCCGACAGAAGTCCGAAGGATAGGCCGAGGAAAACGCCAGGCTCCAAGGGAGAGAAGTCCGGCCAAGTCCCATCCAGCACTGTTGGAAAAGAAGCCCCTAGCCCCTGGGGGGGGCCGCCGCCGCCGCCGCCGCCAGACCCAAAGGCCCGCAGCGCCCGCCATGGCCACGGCCACCGCCCCAAGGTAAGTGGGGAGACGCCGAGGGAGCTGCCGGGCCGCCGAGGGGGCCACTGAGCCACCGCAAGGCCGCCGCAGGACCGCAGAGCCACCATTGGGCCGTCACTGGGCCGCCGATCTTCCCGCAGGCCCAGGCAGACCGTAGACAAAAAACGCCGGGGCTGAACCGCCATAAAGGACGCTAAGGGCAGAGACGCCGGGGCAGAGACGCCGAATCAGGGCAGAGCCGGCACCGAGAGCGTCAGAAGAGCCACCAGGGGCGCCGCCAAGCCGCCGGGCCTACCGCCAAACAACCACCGCCCCGGGGAGACGCTGAGGAAAAAACCGCCGAGCCTGCCGCCGAGCCTATCAGCTGTTCCGAGGCTCGCGGCTCGGCGGGCCTCAGCCCAAACGCCTCCTCTGATGTTCCGCCGGGAGGGTCTGGGGCCGGAGGGCTAAGAAAGACCCCCCTCTCGGTCCCAGACCCCCTGGAAAAGCCGCGGACCGCACCGCGAAGATCGTCACCGCGCCATCTTGACGCATGCGCAGTTATAGCGAATTAGCAACTTTCAATATCCATTCTCCTATTGTAGACACTTCTTTTTTCTTCCAATACTGTCCTATTAGTAATCTTGCCGCTGTTATTAAATTTAAAATCAACTTAGTCTCAATTACTGTACAGTCCGTGATAATTCCCAGCAAAAAAATTTGCAGCAAAACTTTTTCTCGAGCAAAGAGAAAAAGCACGAAGCCGAAGACACCAGCCTGAAGATGACGAGTGAAACCTCGTCGAAACGTCGCCAAGATACTCTCAACCTTACACAGCAAAAGACCCGAAAATGCCAAGACCTACATACCTATACCCTATGTATTAGAGTTATGGAAAAGAAAAACTACAATAAAAATTATTTATAAATATGGATATATTTCTTTATCTGTTATACATATTATTGTATCTATATATTACTTCACATACATTGTCTGTTTAGTGGCAGATTAGTAATCCTTCTTACTTGCTGTTCCTGATCTCTAGCCATTTATCCCATTTATTCCATATTAAATAATATTCCGTTGCATCTTTTTCTCTTTATCTCTTTCGTCAATTGGTCCAATCCAAGATTTTCCTTATCACCTCTTCCTCTTTTGGTATAGTGTTGCTTTTCCAATTCTGTGCGTCTGTTATCCTGGTTGCCGTTATAATATGTAAAATTAAATATTGTTAAATATTTAATATTAAATTTCTTTGGGGGCTGCACCAAGGCTGTGGTTGACCTCAGGGGGGCTGGGGGGGCGTGGTTAACTGGGTGGGTGTGGCTAACTTGACGCCACTCCCCAAAACTGCTGGCATGTTTCCTCTTTGCACTGGATAGACCGGGCTGAAGCAACGCTGGCCCAATCTTTCCTCTTCGCATTGGGCAGAGGTGAAATCTAAAATTTTCCCCTACCTCTTCTGTGGGTGTGGCTTAATTGGTGGGTGTGGCTTGGTGGTCAGGTGACTGAATGGGCATGGTCAATAATAATAATAAATAATAAAAATAATAAAGTATACAAAACTTGGGAGCGCACCGGTCTACCTTCTTTAAAAATAGAGGCACTGGTCTACTAATTGCCTTTTTTTGGGAGGCACCGGTCTACTTTCTTTAAAAATAGAGGCACCGGTCTACTAGCTGCCTACAGCGCTGATCAGCTGTAGTGCGGCCCTTTGAAGTGCCTAGGCAGTCATTTAAAGCCATTTGCAGCTATATCACCACCGAGAGCTTCAGGGACAGAGAAGAGGAATAGCGAGGCATAGGCATTGGGGGAGGGGGCAGGGATTTTTGCTACCGGTTCTCCGAACTACCTGCCCCAATCGCTACCGGATCGGACGATCCAGTCTGAACTGGGAGCATTTCACCCCTGGCATTGGGTAGACTGGGCCAAAGCCACGGGGTCCAGTCCTTTACATTTTTCAAAATGGCCCTGTGGGCCGGATCCTACCCTATATCATTTCAGACAAAGGGCTGTCCAGTCTCTTGAAAACCTCCAACCTCTGGAGCCAAGCCATTGCCCTATTAATGAGCAGAATAACAGAATTGGAAGGGATGTTGGAGGTCTTCCAGTCCAGGGGTCTCCAACCTTGGCCACTTTAAGCCTGGAGGACTTCAACTCCCAGAATTCTGGGAGTTGAAGTCCTCCAGGCTTAAAGTGGCTAAGGTTGGAGACCCCTGTTCTAGTCCAACCCCTTGCTCAAGAAGGAGCCCTTACAGACAAATGGTAATCCAGTGCTTTCTTAGGTTGTCTTTCCTTTCCTGAAGTAGCACTTAAGACTTATATACCGCTTTAGAGTGCTTTCACAGCCCTCT
>NC_080540.1:299966523-299969023 GCF_028640845.1 Ahaetulla prasina | reverse complement strand
ACAATGTAAGAGAAAGGTGTTGGAGGGAGATTGGTGGAACCAGGGCTGGGAAGTCAAGCAGGGAACTAGTCTGGAATCCTAACCTTGCGAGGCAGCTGCCAAAAACAGCCAATGCAACCCTAGGCTGCATCAACAGGGAGATACAATGAAGATCACGTGAAGTGTTAGTACTGCTTTATAAGGCCTTGGTAAGGCCACACTTGGAATATTGCATTTAGTTTTGCTTTCCAAAATATATATATATAAAGATGTTGAGACTCTGGAAAGAGTGCAGAGAAGAGCAGCAAAGAGGATTAGGGGACTGGAGGCTAAAACATATGAAGAATAGTGGTAGGAATTGGTTATGTCTAGTTTAATGAACTAGGGACATGGTGGCAAAGGGGCTAGGACGTTGAGCTTGTCGATCGAAAGGTCGGCAGCTCAGCGGTTCGAATCCCTAGTGCTGCCGTGTAACAGGGTGAGCTCCCGTTACTTGTCCCAGCTTCTGCCAACCTAGCAGTTTCGAAAGCAGGTAAAAATGTAAGTAGAAAAAATAGGGACCACCTTTGGTGGGAAGGTAACAGCGTTCCGTGCGCCTTTGGCGTTGAGTCATGCCGGCCACATGACCACGGAGACGTCTTCGGACAGCGCTGGCTCTTCGGCTTTGAAACGGAGATGAGCACCGCCCCCTAGAGTCTGCAACGACTAGCACGTATGTGCGAGGGGAACCTTTACCTTTACCTAGTTTAATGAAAAGAAAGACTAGGGGGGACATGACAGCAGCGTTCCAATATTTGAGGGGCTGCCACAAAGAAGAGGGGTCAAGTAAGCTATTCTCCAAATCTGCAGAAGGAAAGACAAGGAGCAATGGATGGAAAACTAATCAAGGAGCGAATCAACTTAGAACTAAGGAGAAATTTCCTGTAAGTGAGAACAATCAACCATGGAAAGACTTGCCTTCAGAAGTTGTAGGTGCTTCATCGCTGGAGGTTTTTAAGAAGAGAGTGGATGGACTTTAAACTTAATGGAGTTAGATGAGAAGGTAGAATTATCAGCATATTTGAAAGATTATTTTTGAAAGATATATATAATGGAGATTGAAATAACAAAATACTAAATAGCTTTCAAATGAATAGAAGGTAATTGTATTAGTACTTATATTTTCCTTTTTCTTCTTTTTTTATGGAAAAGGGGAGTTGAGGTTCAAGAAGAGGGATGGGATTTTATGTTAATTCACATAATTTAGTTTATGATTGTTAGATACGATATCCTGTATTTGCTCTGGGAAGTTTGGGGCGGGGGAAGGAGGGAGGAGGGAGGGGGAAGGGTTAGGATTGGGGGGAGGGGGATGTATGGGGGAAAAAAATCTTGTAAAACTTTTTCAATTAAAAAAAAAAAGAGAGAGAGAGTGGACAACCATTTGGGTGTCTTTGTGGGAAGAGTGTGCTCAAGCCAGTCAGAACTAAGGCCAGTTCCGATAGTGATGTAGGGGGAAACCCACTACAAAGCCAAGAGGGCCCTGGATTCCAGGCTACATAAAGGCAGAAGTCAAAATCTGGTTCCAGTGGAAAAGGTATCCACTCACCACATCTCTGACATCAATACAATTGAACGTGTCCAGAAATATTTTACAAGAAGAGTTCTCCATTCCTCTGAAAACAACAAAATACCTTATCCCACCAGACTTGAAATCCTAGGCTTAGAAAACTTAGAACTCCGCCGCCTTCGACAAGACCTAAGTTTAACTCATAGAATCATCTATTGTAATGTCCTTCCTGTTAAAGACTACTTCAGCTTTAATTGCAATAATACAAGAGCAACCAATAGATTTAAACTTAATGTCAACCGCTTTAATCTAGATTGCAGAAAATATGACTTCTGTAACAGAATCATCAGTGCTTGGAATACTTTACCTGACTCTGTGGTCTCTTCCCATAATCCTAAAAGCTTTAACCAAAAACTTTCTACTATTGACCTCACCCCATTCCTAAGAGGACCATAAGGGGCGTGCATAAGCGCACAAACGTGCCTACCGTTCCTGTCCTATTGTTTTTCTTTTCTTCTTCCTATATATATATATATGCTTATACCTCCTAATATTTACTCATATATATGATTATATACTATATAATCTTTTTGTATGATCTTGTGACAAAATAAATAAAATAAAATAAAAAATAGCAGAGGCTACATGGGGCAAGGGATATGAAATAAAAAAAAATGTTTCACGAGAAGTACCCTCCCAAAACAGGGGGATGGGACCCAGCCATTGCTAATGGGTGTGCATTTGATGCTTTCCAGGTGTTCCTTCCTCTCAGGGGTGGGTGGGGGGCGACTGTCAGCTCTGAAATGAATCCAGCCCACGATAGTGCGGCGATGAAAAAAAAAAAAAGCCCAGGGAAAAGCCCAGGACTATTCCAGCAGGTAGCTGACCCGACTCGTCCATGGGAAGCGTCTGCTCCAGTAGTGGGTTTCAAAAAATTTTATGTATGTGACTTGGTGGGCGCAGCATGGCTTGGTG